>NC_092148.1:89675589-89683089 GCF_045791955.1 Oncorhynchus clarkii lewisi | reverse complement strand
GTGTGTGTGTGTGTGTGTTCTGGGAAAGCCTCACTCCGGTTCTCAGGTCCCTACGGATGAATGTGTAATGCTTACACACACACACACACACACACACACACACACGCACGCACGCACGCACGCACACACACACACACACACGCGCGCGCGCACGCACGCACACACACACACACACTCACGCACACACACACTCGCACGCACGCAAACACACACACACGCACGCACGCACGCACGCACACACACACACACACACCATTTTACCATTCCCTGTGGCGGTCCACAGCGTTCTGCATTCCCTGTCTGACAGCCGAGGGACCTTGGTGAATACCGTCTCACAAAGCTACTGTTTATTAGTAGAATGACTGTCTGACACCCTGTCTCTCTATCTGGGACAGACCGGAGCTCCTTCCAGGAAGCCCAGACTTGGTGCAATGCGTATCACTCCACCTAGAGGACAGGTATGGGTGGAAGAGTTATATCACTCCACCTAGAGGACAGGTATGGGTGTAAGAGGTGTATCACTCCACGTAGAGGACCGGTATGGGTGGAAGAGGTGTATCACTCCACCTAGAGGACAGGTATGGGTGGAAGAGTTATATCACTCCACCTAGAGGACAGGTATGGGTGGAAGAGGTGTATCACTCCACCTAGAGGACAGGTATGGGTGGAAGATGTGTATCACTCCACCTAGAGGACAGGTATGGGTGGAAGAGTTATATCACTCCACCTAGAGGACAGGTATGGGTGGAAGAGGTGTATCACTCCACCTAGAGGACAGGTATGGGTGGAAGAGGTATATCACTCCACCTAGAGGACAGGTATGGGTGGAAGAGGTATATCACTCCACCTAGAGGACAGGTATGGGTGGAAGAGGTGTATCACTCCACCTAGAGGACAGGTATGGGTGGAAGAGGTATATCACTCCACCTAGAGGACAGGTATGGGTGGAAGAGGTATATCACTCCACCTAGAGGACAGGTATGGGTGGAAGAGGTGTATCACTCCACCTAGAGGACAGGTATGGGTGGAAGAGGTATATCACTCCACCTAGAGGACAGGTATGGGTGGAAGAGGTATAGCACTCCACCTAGAGGACAGGTATGGGTGGAAGAGGTGTATCACTCCACCTAGAGGACAGGTATGGGTGGAAGAGGTGTATCACTCCACCTAGAGGACAGGTATGGGTGGAAGATGTGTATCACTCCACCTAGAGGACAGGTATGGGTGGAAGATGTGTATCACTCCACCTAGAGGACAGGTATGGGTGGAAGAGGTGTATCACTCCACCTAGAGGACAAGTATGGGTGGAAGAGGTGTATCACTCCACCTAGAGGACAGGTATGGGTGGAAGAGGTGTATCACTCCACCTAGAGGACAGGTATGGGTGGAAGAGGTGTATCACTCCACCTAGAGGACAGGTATGGGTGGAAGAGGTGTATCACTCCACCTAGAGGACAGGTATGGGTGGAAGAGGTGTTTCACTCCACCTAGAGGACAGGTATGGGTGGAATAGGTGTATCACTCCACCTAGAGGACAGGTATGGGTGGAAGAGGTGTATCACTCCACCTAGAGGACAGGTATGGGTGGAAGAGGTATATCACTCCACCTAGAGGACAGGTATGGGTGGAAGAGGTGTATCACTCCACCTAGAGGACAGGTATGGGTGGAATAGGTGTATCACTCCACCTAGAGGACAGGTATGGGTGGAAGAGGTGTATCACTCCACCTAGAGGACAGGTATGGGTGGAAGAGGTGTAGAGGACAGGTATCACTCCACCTAGAGGACAGGTATGGGTGGAAGAGGTGTATCACTCCACCTAGAGGACAGGTATGGGTGGAAGAGGTGTATCACTCCACCTAGAGGACAGGTATGGGTGGAAGAGGTGTATCACTCCACCTAGAGGACAGGTATGGGTGGAAGAGGTGTATCACTCCACCTAGAGGACAGGTATGGGTGGAAGAGGTATATCACTCCACCTAGAGGACAGGTATGGGTGGAAGAGGTGTATCACTCCACCTAGAGGACAGGTATGGGTGGAAGAGGTGTATCACTCCACCTAGAGGACAGGTATGGGTGGAAGAGGTGTATCACTCCACCTAGAGGACAGGTATGGGTGGAAGAGGTGTATCACTCCACCTAGAGGACAGGTATGGGTGGAAGAGGTATATCACTCCACCTAGAGGACAGGTATGGGTGGAAGAGGTGTATCACTCCACCTAGAGGACAGGTATGGGTGGAAGAGGTGTATCACTCCACCTAGAGGACAGGTATGGGTGGAAGAGGTGTATCACTCCACCTAGAGGACAGGTATGGGTGGAAGATGTGTATCACTCCACCTAGAGGACAGGCATGGGTGGAAGAGGTGTATCACTCCACCTAGAGGACAGGTATGGGTGGAAGAGGTGTATCACTCCACCTAGAGGACAGGTATGGGTGGAAGAGGTGTATCACTCCACCTAGAGGACAGGTATGGGTGGAAGATGTGTATCACTCCACCTAGAGGACAGGTATGGGTGGAAGAGGTGTATCACTCCACCTAGAGGACAGGTATGGGTGGAAGAGGTGTAATCACTCCACCTAGAGGACAGGTATGGGTGGAAGAGGTATATCACTCCACCTAGAGGACAGGTATGGGTGGAAGAGGTATATCACTCCACCTAGAGGACAGGTATGGGTGGAAGAGGTGTATCACTCCACCTAGAGGACAGGTATGGGTGGAAGATGTGTATCACTCCACCTAGAGGACAGGTATGGGTGGAAGGTGAATAGAGAAGAAGAGGGAAAGAGAGGAGAAGACAAAGATGAGAAGAGAGGAGAAGAAAGACGAAGGATAAAACATGTTTGATGTTTCCCCCCCTCTCTGTAGAGGAACACATGCGTTTCATTAGACCTATAGCTTGACAGGGGTTTTAGACACACACTGCCCTCAACTTCAACTCTATACTCCTGACAGAGTTTGTGTCTGGACTGAATATGTATCGTGCTCCGTCTATGATTTATAAAGGGTTGTAGAATCAGTAGGGAGGTGATTTAAAACCACACATTTCACCAATGACTCACCGGCTGTTGGTTTATCGTTGGTCCTGGGAGGGTTTTTGATGTGGTTGTTAATGTCCTGGGTGGGGATGGAGTGTTGGGGGTGGTGATGTGTGTGGTCTTCCTTTAGATAGCACTGATAAAACTCAGGTGTTACTCAGTGTGACCGGTTTACATTCTGAACCTGACATCTGAAATCTCACTTAAAAGGGAAACATGCTTTACAATCTTCTGGTACATTTTTGTAAATCGTGTCATTGTATGTTGATATTTTGATTATCACTAAACGATAAACATTGCGTTGGAGCCTGCAAATGCTTTCAGTGTTAATCTACACTGTATAGTATTTACAGGGTACCTTACAAACTATTGTAAATCACACTTCACCGTTCTCCCATAAAACACATGTTTTTCATCCTGAGCTTCTTTTCATCTCCTTTTAAAACCCGGATTCCTTTTCTCATGGTCAAGTAAAACATTCTTATATTATTCAACTGTTCATTAACTTTAAAAAGCTTTTCCTGACGTAGATTGTCTCCTCCAAAAGAAATATTGCTGTTCTAGTCAGATTTACGGTGTAGTAAATCTTTTACAGTCATACAGGAACACCCGTTCCCTTTGTTTGAGTACCACACTAAGCAGTATACTCGCAGAAAATGTGTCCATTTTATTTTTCAGAGCTTAAAATCAGACCTGTTCGCAAAGACAATTGGAGAATGTGTTGTGTCAAATGTAGGGCTTTCAGAGTTCCTCAGTTAACTCAAGTAAACTTTTTGTTAACACATTTCTTTTAAAATCTTGAATAATCACATTGTCCCGAAAGCATTCAAAATATATATTTTTTAAATGTTAGCTTTATTTAAGAACTAGGCAAGTCAGTTAAAAACACGTTCTTAATTTCAACGACCTGAACTGCCTGTTCAGGGGCAGAAGGACAGATTTGTACCTTGTCAGCTCGGGGGTTTGAACCTGCAACCTTCCGGTTACTAGTCCAACGCTCTAACCACTAGGCTACCCTGCCGCTGAAAACATCCAAAATACATCATCCATACAGCTAAATACATCATCTATACAGCTAAATACATCATCTATACAGCTAAATACATCATCCATACAGCTAAATACATCATCTATACAGCTAAATACATCATCCATACAGCTAAATACATCATCTATACAGCTAAATACATCATCTATAAAGCTAAATACATCATCTATAGAGCTAAATACATCATATATACAGCTAAATGATACACCTCTTCCACCATAAACATATCATCTATACAGCTGAATACATCATCTATACAGCCAAATACATCATCTATACAGCTAAATACATCATCTATACAGCTAAATACATCATATATACAGCTAAATACATAATCTATAGAGCTAATTACATCATCTATAGAGCTAAATACATCATCTATACAGCTAAATACATCATCTATACAGCTAAGTACATCATCTATACAGCTAAATACATCATCTATACAGCTAAATACATCATCTATACAGCTGAATACATCATCTATACAGCTAAATACATAATCTATACAGCTAAATACATAATCTATACAGCTAAGTACATCATCTATACAGCTAAATACATCATCTATAGAGCTAAATACATAATCTATAGAGCTAAATACATCATCTATACAGCTAAATACATCATCTATACAGCTAAGTACATCATCTATACAGCTAAATACATCATCTATAGAGCTAAATACATAATCTATACAGCTAAATACATCATCTATACAGCTGAATACATCATCTATACAGCTAAATACATAATCTATACAGCTAAATACATCATCCATACAGCTAAATACATCATCTATACAGCTAAATACATCATCTATAAAGCTAAATACATCATCTATAGAGCTAAATACATCATATATACAGCTAAATGATACACCTCTTCCACCATAAACATATCATCTATACAGCTGAATACATCATCTATACAGCCAAATACATCATCTATACAGCTAAATACATCATCTATACAGCTAAATACATCATATATACAGCTAAATACATAATCTATAGAGCTAATTACATCATCTATAGAGCTAAATACATCATCTATACAGCTAAATACATCATCTATACAGCTAAGTACATCATCTATACAGCTAAATACATCATCTATAGAGCTAAATACATAATCTATACAGCTGAATACATCATCTATACAGCTAAATACATAATCTATACAGCTAAATACATAATCTATACAGCTAAGTACATCATCTATACAGCTAAATACATCATCTATAGAGCTAAATACATAATCTATAGAGCTAAATACATCATCTATACAGCTAAATACATCATCTATACAGCTAAGTACATCATCTATACAGCTAAATACATCATCTATAGAGCTAAATACATCATCTATACAGCTAAATACATCATCTATACAGCTGAATACATCATCTATACAGCTAAATACATAATCTATACAGCTAAATACATCATCTATAGAGCTAAATACATCATCTATAGAGCTAAATACATCATCTATAGAGCTAAATACATCATCTATAGAGCTAAATACATCATCTATACTGCTAAATACATCATCTATACAGCTAAATACATCATCTATACAGCTGAAAATGTCATCTATACAGCTAAATACATCATCTATAGAGCTAAATACATCATCTATACAGCTAAATACATCATATATACAGCTAAATGATACACCTCTTCCACCATAAATGTATCATCTATACAGCTGAATACATCATCTATACAGCTAAATATATCATCTATACAGCTAAATACATCATCTATACAGCTGAATACATCATCTATACAGCTAAATACATAATCTATACAGCTAAATACATCATCTATAGAGCTAAATACATCATCTATAGAGCTAAATACATCATCTATAGAGCTAAATACATCATCTATAGAGCTAAATACATCATCTATACTGCTAAATACATCATCTATACAGCTAAATACATCATCTATACAGCTGAAAATGTCATCTATACAGCTAAATACATCATCTATAGAGCTAAATACATCATCTATACAGCTAAATACATCATATATACAGCTAAATGATACACCTCTTCCACCATAAATGTATCATCTATACAGCTGAATACATCATCTATACAGCTAAATATATCATCTATACAGCTAAATACATCATCTATACAGCCAAATACATCATCTATACAGCTAAGTACATCATCTATACAGCTAAATACATCATCTATACAGCTAAATACATCATCTATAGAGCTAAATACATCATCTATACAGCTAAATACATCATCTATAGAGCTAAATACATCATCTATAGAGCTAAATACATCATCTATACCGCTAAATACATCCTCTATACAGCTAAATACATCATCTATACAGCTGAAAACGTCATCTATACATCTAAATACATCATCTATACAGCTAAATACATCATCTATACAGCTAAATACATCATCTATACAGCTAAAAACAACAGTGCAATGTCAAAACATTGAGGTTGAAGAAATTGTGCTTTATCAATCGACCTGCTTTTGCTAACCATTACTTTGGACAAAATCTACAATTTCAACAAATAATTTGACAGCCATTGTATAATGTGGTTTATCTGTCTGTCTGTCTGTCTGTCTGTCTGTCTGTCTGTCTGTCTGTCTGTCTGTCTGTCTGTCTGTCTGTCTGTCTGTCTGTCTGTTGTACTCTCAATCTCATTCAGGCCCCTCCTCAATGCACTATAATGTAATTCATAAATGCTACAGAAAGTCTTTATGACGACACATAAATCAGTAATACTGTTTCCATTTTGGTAATGAGAGTACAGCTGGAGGATATATCCAAGCAGCTAATGCAGGCCGAGTTCCCCGAATCACCCGAGATGATCAACATTACAGGAGCCCTGCTCTCTTTCCTTCAATATCATAAAAGTCTCTTATATGAGGCATGAGGACATGACATGGATATGAGATAGAATTTCCTGCTGTACTCTCTTGACAATGGATTTATTTGGATTATCTAATCGGTAATAAGCAGATAGATGACTTGGCAGTTGTACTTCCGTTCTATCTAGAAACTGTACGAGAGCACCTAGCCTTGTTTGTGTGTATTTTCAAATCATTTCAAATGTTATTTGTCACATGTGCCCAATACAACAGGTACTGTGAAATGCTGACTTACAAGCCCTTAAAACCAGCAATGCAGTTCAAGAAATAGAGTTAAGAAAATATTTATATATATATTTTTTAAAGTAACACAATAAAATGACATAGCAATAACGAGGCTATATACAGGGGGTACCAGTACCAAGTCAATGTGAGGGGGTGGGGGTGGTCAATGTAAATAGTCTGGGTGGCCATTTGATTAATTGTTCAGCAGTCTTATAGCTCTGGGGTAGAAGCTGTTAAGGAGCCTTTTGGCGTGTCTATGTGTAGATCTC
>NC_092148.1:89578089-89673089 GCF_045791955.1 Oncorhynchus clarkii lewisi | reverse complement strand
ACAGAATAAAGCTAAGTGAGAGACAGAATAAAGCTAAGTGAGAGACAGAATAAAGCTAAGTGAGAGACAGAATAAAGCTAAGTGAGAGACAGAATAAAGCTAAGTGAGAGACAGAATAAAGCTAAGTGAGAGACAGAATAAAGCTAAGTGAGAGACAGAGTAAAGCTAAGTGAGAGACAGAATAAAGCTAAGTGAGAGACAGAATAAAGCTAAGTGAGAGACAGAGTAAAGCTAAGTGAGAGACAGAATAAAGCTAAGTGAGAGACAGAATAAAGCTAAGTGAGAGACAGAATAAAGCTAAGTGAGAGACAGAATAAAGCTAAGTGAGAGACAGAGTAAAGCTAAGTGAGAGACGGAGTAAAGCTAAGTGAGAGACAGAATAAAGCTAAGTGACTGACAGAGTAAAGCTAAGTGAGAGACGGAGTAAAGCTAAGTGAGAGACGGAGTAAAGTTATATGAAGGTAAGATAACCTCCGGTCTAGTGTCGAAGTGTGTGTGTGTCTATACGTGTCCCAATGTGTGTGCTGTGAGAGAGTGTGTATTTATTTCCCCTCTACCCGGCCCCTTCTCTTTGGCAGCTCACCTCGGCCCCCCCTCGTCCCCCCCGGCCCACCTCGGCCCCCCTCTGTTCCTTACAGTGATGACGCAAATGAATCACACAGACTGACCCCCACGGGCCAACCTCTAAAACACTATCCAGCGAGAATAAGAAACACATACATGTGTAAAGGACGTATGGCCTACCACTTATTCTGGAACTTAAGGGATCTCTGCCTTGCAAAAACCCCAGACTGCCTTCCTCACGCGTCTTAGCTGATCGTGCCACCGCAAAACCGAATGAAGCGAAGCAAGCAGGACACTTCAGACAGAGGAGTAAGTGCCACACATCCCCATGTTCTACACATGTACTCGCACACGCACGCACACACACACATACATACATACATACACATACACACACACACACACGCACGCACACACGCACGCACGCACACACACACACGCTCAATGTAAAACATTAGCCCAGCATGAATATGAACGACTCTCAGGCCTTTATAGGGGTTCTCCCAGATGTGTGTACAGTGATTCCCACATACTGTTGAAGTCAGATATTTTACATACAGCAAAATATATTTCAACTCAGTTTTTCACAATTCCTGACATTTAATCCTGGTCCAAATTCACTGTCTTAGGTCAGTTATGTTCCCCACTTTATTTTAAGAATGTGAAAAGTCAGAATAATAGTTCGAGAGAATGATTTATTTCAGCTTTTATTTCTTTCATCACATTCCCAGTGGGTCAGAAGTTTACAATCACTCAATTAGTATTTGGTAGCATTGCGTTTAAATTGTTTAAACTTGGGTCAAACTTTTCGGGTTGCTTTCCACAAGCTTTTCAGAATAAGTTCGGTGACTTTTGGCCCATTCCTCCTGGCAGAGCTGGTGTAACTGAGTCAGGTTTGTAGGCCTCCTTTCTCTCACACGCTTTTTCAGTTCTGCCCACACATTTTCTATAGGATTGAGATCAGGGCTTTGTGATGGCCACTCCAATACCTTGACTTTGTTGTCCTGAAGCCATTTTGCCACAACTTTGGAAGTATGCTTGGGGTCATTGTCCATTTGGGAGACCCATTTGCGACCAAGCTTTAACTTCCTGACTGATGTCTTGAGATGTTACTTCAATATATCCACATAATTTTCCTTCCTCACAATGCCATCTATTTTGTGAAGTGCACCAGTCCCTCCTGCAGCAAATCACCCCCACAACATGATGCTGCCACCCCCGTGCTTCACGGTTGGGATGGTGATCTTCGGCTTGCAAGCCTCCCCCTTTTTCTTCCAAACATAACGATGGACATTTTGGCCAAATAATTATATTTTTGTTTCATCAAAGCAGAGGACATTTCTCAAAAAAGTACCGTCTTTGTCCCGATGTGCAGTTGCAAACCGTAGTCTGCCTTTTTTATGGCAGTTTTGGAGCAGTGGCTTCTTCCTTGCTGAGCGGCCTTTCAGGTTATGTCGATATAGGACTCGTTTTACTGTGGATATAGATACTTTTGTATCTGTTTCCTCTAGCATCTTCACAAGGTCCTTTGCTGATGTTCTGGGATTGATTTGCAGTTTGCGCACCAAAGTACGTTCATCTCTAGGAGAAAGAACGCGTCTCCTTCCTGAGCGGTATGACGGCTGCGTGGTCCCATGGTGTTAATACATGCATATTATTGTTTGTACAGATGAACTTCAGGCGTTTGGAAATTGCTCTAGATGAACCAGACTTGTGGAGGTCTTCAATTTTTTTTCTGAGGTCTTGGCAGATTTCTTTTCATTTTACCATGATGTCAAGCAAAGAAGCACTGAGTTTGAAGGTAGGCCTTGAAATACATCCACAGGTACACCTCCAATTGACTCAAATGATGTCAATTAGCCTATCGGAAGCTTCTAACATCGTTTTCTGGAATTTTCCCAGCTGTTTAAAGGCACAGTCAACTTAGTGTATGTAAACTTCTGACTCACTGGAATTTTGATACAGTGAATTATAAGTTAAATAATCTGTCTGTAAACAATTGTTGGAAAAATGACTTGTGTCATGCACAAAGTAGATGTCCTAACCGACTTGCCAAAACTGTAGTTGGAGAAATTTGTGAAGTGGTTGAAAAACAAGTTTTAATGACTCCAACCTAAGTGTATGTAAACTTTCGACTTCAACTGTATATGTGTGTGTGTGTTGACTGTCTTAGTGCTCGGCCTTGAGCAGGTTTGAACAGAGGAAGAAGTAGCTAAGCCTGGACCATCCACGGTCACTTGGACAAGGGCCAAGATGGGTCAGAATTGGTTTGATTTGGATTATGTGCTACTCTCTCTTTGAGATCCGGTATTACTCAGGTGCATTGTGTTGTTATCGTGTTTTTATGTTGGCTATCACTGTTCTGTTGTTGTAATCTTTGCAAATTTGAAAAAAATTCTGATAAATAGCAACAACAAAAAAAGGGTAGGAAAATCATGGCCTAACCAGAGGTGTGGTGGCAGAGGTACCCTATCTCCTCATACGGTGCTAATTATGTGGAATAGTGCCACCTGCAGGTTAAAGACGACATTGCACCTGATTTACTGTAACTAGGCAAGTCAGTAAAAAAAAAAATCTTATTTGCAATGACAGTCTACCCTGGCCAAACCCAGACAACACTAGGCCAATGGTCTGTAGCCCTATGGGACTCCCAATCACTGCCAGTTTTGACACAGCCTGGAATTGAACCAGGGTCTGTAGTGATGACTCTAGCACTGAGATGCAGTGCCTTAGACTGCTGTGTCACTCGGGAGCTCTAGTTACAGGAAACTAACACACACACACACACACACACACACACACACACACACACACACACACACACACACACACACACACACACACACACACACACACACACACACACACACACACACACACACACTTGTGCATGAACGTACACGTACCCACGCACGCACACAACGGGTCTCATTAGCCTACTTCCAGAAGTGTAAGGACAGAGCCCATAAAGTGGTAGATGTAGAACACCATTGTAGTTCTGATCATACACCCATGACAATTGTGCTGTCATGTGTTGCTGCCTTGCTATGTTGTTGTCTTTAGGTCTCTCTTCATGTAGTGTTGTGTTGTTTCTCTTGTTGTGATGTGTGTTTTGTCCTATATTTATATTGTATTTATTACATTTTTTTCAATCCCAGGAGGCCTTTTGCCTTTCGGTAGGCCGTCATTGTAAATAATAATTTGTTCTTAACTGACTTGCCTAGTTAAATAATAAAATAATTTAAAAAATCCACATATACCAGACTGTAACAGAGGCCTGTGCTTTGATATAGAATGCACTTCAATCAATGAGTCATTCTGAAGCTACAATTATATATTTTTATAATGTACTCTGATCCATAAAACATCGTTTTTCCCAACTGGATAAAAAAGTCAACAAGCTTTCAGCTGTATAAAAGCCTCTGATGTATAAAATGTAAATACATCTCAGTGGATGATCAGATCTTCTTGGTAGTGAAATGTTAGTCTCTTTATTACAAGCCTTGAACACGTTTCCAATAGAAGCAGGCTGGCAGGCAGGAAAGCAGGCAGGAAAGCAGGCAGTGTCCTCAGTGATTGTGGGTTTTAGTCTGGTCAATTAGATCATTATAATAATGGTGTGTGTGTGTGTGTGTGTGTGTTTCCTTGTCTTTCTCCATTAATAAAGCATCCTAGTATCAGTGAGCTTCTCCAGTCAGACACACAAACAGCCCTTCAGTGTTAAGTAAGACAACCTTTCATCTCCTGGCATGGCTGTGAGAGTCAGCCCCAGACCGACCTTTAATCTCCTGGCCTAGCTGTGAGAGTCAGCCCCAGACCGACCTTTCATCTCCTGGCCTAGCTGTGAGAGTCAGCCCCAGACCGACCTTTCATCTCCTGGCCTAGCTGTGAGAGTCAGCCCCAGACCGACCTTTCATCTCCTGGCCTAGCTGTGAGAGTCAGCCCCAGACCGACCTTTCATCTCCTGGCCTAGCTGTGAGAGTCAGCCCCAGACCAACCTTTCATCTCCTGGCCTAGCTGTAAGAGTCATGCAGCACAATACCAAGCTGAAACTGAGGGTAGCATAAAACATGATCAGAGCAGATGGTTTAATAGCAAAAGGTCAATTGTTATAGGCTACAGTGGAATCAAACTTCATCTTCGTTGTGTGTTCTCCCACTGCAATGTACAGCACCTCACAAATCATTGTCTTGTTTTCTTTCTAAAACGTTACGGCATCCTGTGTGCGATGTGTATCGGCAGAGCAGTTGCACTATGCCTATACTTGTCTAGTATCTACTGAAAAGCTGAAGGGTAGGTAAGACTACTATATCGATACGCTTCCTCTGGAAAACTATAACGACACACAGTCTCATATTTTGAGAGCTTATTAAACCCACACTTGTATGACTTCTTCAAAATCTCCATGGTGACAGACAGACAGACAGACAGACAGACAGACAGACAGACAGACAGACAGACAGATAAACCACATTATACAATGGCTGTCAAATTATTTGTTGAAATTGTAGATTTTGTCCAAAGTAACGGTTAGCAAAAGCAGGTCAATTGATAAAGCACAATTTCTTCAACCTCAATGTTTTGACATTGCACTGTTGTTTTTAGCTGTATAGATGATGTATTTAGCTGTATAGATGATGTATTTAGCTCTATAGATGATGTATTTAGCTGTATAGAGGATGTATTTAGCTGTATAGATGATGTATTTAGCTGTATAGATGATGTATTTAGCTGTATAGATGATATATTTAGCTGTATAGATGATATATTTAGCTGTATGGATGATGTATTTAGCTGTATAGATGATGTATTTAGCTGTATAGATGATGTATTTAGCTGTATAGATAGACAGACAGACAGACAGACAGACAGACAGACAGACAGACAGACAGACAGACAGACCCAGACCGAATGCAGTAAAACGTCCACACACTGTAGATTTTTGTTGTTGTTGTGTGTGTTACAGTTTTTTTCGATTGCTAAACGACAGTGGGCACAACTGGAGTCACATGTGCAAAACTCTAACTACAGTCTGCACTACCAACAGTCTCCTGAGCTAAACAGTTTACATCACCTGCAAAACTCATTCCAAGCAACACAACTCTTAACACATGGCTCAAAACACGCTCAGTGCAGCCAAACACTATGCACAACCCTCACTGAGATAACACACACTGTCACTCAGAACACACTGAGAGTAAAAACACTAGCATCAAACACCAATACAGAAAATACAAACTATTCATCTTTACAGTTTGAACAATTTCAGTGACTTCATACAAAGTAATATTTTCTTCAAAGAAAAGAGTGACATTCTTTCACATGATTTATTAAATTTTTTAGAACATAACAATTCTTTAAGGTAAATGAAAATTAGCAGTTTGCTTCAATAGTCTGTAGTAATTTACGGAATTACAGTAATGAGAAAAAAAAGGTAGAAACTAAAAGTGCATACTGTAATTCGAACAAATAATTGAGGGGCTAATCCTGCCTCTCTCTAGCATTAGGCCACAGGTTTTCTTCAACATCACATCTAATGTTTTCTCTTGCCATGCACCTGGGGAAGAACCTTCTGGAGTGCCTTATCCATCCCTGGCAGTCCTCTGGACTCGTGTCCTCACATCCGGCACGCATGGCTTCCAAAAGAGACATTTGGTCATGTGGGTGGTGACCAAACACTTTCCACCTCCAGGCAGAGAAAAACTCCTCTATTGGGTTGAGGAAGGGTGAATATGCAGGCAGGTACAAAACCATAAATCTGTGATGTGCTGCAAACCAATCTGTGACAGCTGCAGAGTGGTGAAAAGCAACGTTATCGCAAACTATGACAAAAACTTGGGGGTTTCTTACTGGCTCCCCCTGTTCTGCTGGCACTAGCTGAGCATAGAGCTGTTCTAGGGAAGCTATAAGCCTTTCTGTGTTGTATGGGCCAATGAGTGGTGTGTTGAGAAGCAAACCATCATTGGCCATTGCAGCACACATGGTGATATTTCCCCCCCTTTTGCCTGGAACCTCCACAGTGGCCCTTTGACCTATAACATTCCTTCCTCTGCGCCGTGTTTTGGCAAGGTTAAATCCAGCTTCATCGATAAATACAAATGAATGTGGTCTTTCCAGTGCTTCCACCTCCATTACTCTCTGAAAAACAGTAAGTGCACAGTTTTACTGTAGAAATGCTAGTGTTTTTTTTTACTGTAAATATTTTGTATAGCTGTGTACGTAACCTCAGACGTCTTACCTGGACATATTGGTATCTTTGCTCTTTTACCCGTTCACTGTTTCTCTCGAACGGTACAGTGTATAACTGTTTCATTGTAAATTGGTGTTTCTTTAGGACTCGAGCAATAGTTGTTGTGCTGACAGAATTAACATTTTCAAATATATCATTATCAGCCAGCAGTCTATCTTGAATCTCCCGCAGTTTTATTGCATTGTTGACAATAGCATTTTCCTGCGCATCTGAACATATTTTTCCTCTTCCCCCTGTTGGGGGCAGCCTTTGGGTCCTGTTGTAAAAATATATTTTACAGTCAAACTTACTGTAATATATATCTGTGTAAATATTCTATAATTGCAATACAAAATAGATTCCTGTAATGTTTTCATTTACTGTAAGGATGTAACTCTCACCTGTTTGCATGATGGAAAATTCGCATTACAGATGCCACTGTGGATCTTTGCAGATTGGGTTGCACCCTCAACCCTGCCTCTCTCAATGAGAGACCATGGTTCACGACATGGTCTATAAGTGTAGCCCTTATTTCATCTGAAATAACAGCTCTTTGTCTTCTTTGCCTTTCCTCGTCGCATCCGCCCTCTCCCTGCCACCCTTCTCCCTCCACGAACCCATCTTCCTTGTTCCATTTCCAAAATGAGTCTTTCTGAGCTCTACCTATATATACTGTAATATGTGTGTGTGTTCACTAACAAGTCTAAAACAAGACACCTGCTTAGCCTTTCAGCTGAAATTGCAATCAGCAGTGTTTGAAAGGCACAAGGCTGAAATCTATTCCGTTTTGAATGTGTGGTTCACAGTTTTGACAGCAGTGTGTTAGCATTTGAACAAAGTGCTGTAAATCCACAGTGTTGTGCAGGTTGTGGTTATAGTCATGGGATAAGTGTGTAGAGTTTTGAAAACTGTGTTCAAGCAATGAAAAACGAACTAGAGTTTGGTCCACATGAACTGCTGCTGTGCAGACTGTAGTTAGAGTTTTGCACATGTGACTCCAGTTGTGTCCACTGTCGTTTAGCAATCGAAAAAAACTGTAAAAGCTACGGTGCACCTACGGAGAGACATAACAACTTAACGGAAGTTACATTTTCCCCTCCTCTGCTACAGACATTATGTGGTGAGATAGTGCCATCTGGCAATATTTTCTGTCGTTTTTTGTATTTTTATATATAGCAATAGGAGTTCTGATTTACAAGGAATGGACTATTTTAAGTCCTGAGAGATGGAAGCTTAGAAATACATAGGCTGAGTTCCAAATGGCTCCCTATTCCCTTAGGCCGTGGTCAAAAGTAGTGCACTATATAGGGAACAGGGTTCTATAGGGCTCTGGTCTAAAGTAGTGCACTATATAGGGAATAGGTTTCTATAGGGCTCTGGTCTAAAGTAGTGCACTATATATAGGGAATAGGGTTCTATAGGGCCCTGGTCTAAAGTAGTGCACTATATAGGGAATAGAGTACCGTTGGAGATGCGGATCCATGCATGTCAGTCTCGGTGCAAAACATGACACTCAATCTGGCTCATGGCGTTTTTATGAGGCCGGAGCTGCGTAAAGGATTTAAGGAGATTTATTGTCTTATTATGATCTAGGCATTATTTTTTGAAAGGTAGGAACAAGTCAAAAGGGCAGTGATGGGTTACATACACCTCATTTGTTTTGTTGAGGGGGCGAGTGTGTGTGTGTGTGTGTGTGTGTGTGTGTGTGTGTGTGTGTGTGTGTGTGTGTGAGAGTGTGTGTGTGTGTGTTGTGTGTGTGTGTGTGTGTGTGTGTGTGTGTGTGAGAGTGTGTGTGTGTGTGTTGTGTGTGTGTGTGTGTGTGTGTGTGTGTGTGTGTGTGTGTGTGTGTGTGTGTGTGTGTGTGTGTGTGTGTGTGTGAGAGAGTGTGAGAGTGTGTGTGTGTGTGTGTGAGAGTGTGTGTGTGTGTGTGTGGAATTGTATTGTGTACGATGTAATATCACTCATTAGTAGACTAATATCCCTGATGCTTAGGAGCCAATTCAACAACATTCAGTGGTGGGGTTCTACTTTCAGGGGAACTGATGGCTCTTAAAGAAACTGAGAGGACCAGCATGTTGCTGTGATGGGTTCAACCATTACAGACCTGCATGTTGCTGTGATGGGTTCAACCATTACAGACCTGCATGTTGCTGTGATGGGTTCAACCATTACAGACCAGCATGTTGCTGTGATGGGTTCAACCATTACAGACCTGCATGTTGCTGTGATGGGTTCAACCATTACAGACCTGCATGTTGCTGCGATGGGTTCAACCATTACAGACCTGCATGTTGCTGTGATGGGTTCAACCATTACAGACCTGCATGTTACTGTGATGGGTTCAATCATTACAGACTGGGTTCAACCATTACAACCATTACAGACCTGCATGTTGCTGCGATGGGTTCAACCATTACAGACCAGCATGTTGCTGTGATGGGTTCAACCATTACAGACCTGCATGTTACTGTGATGGGTTCAACCATTATAGACCAGCATGTTGCTGTGATGGGTTCAACCATTACAGACCTGCATGTTACTGTGATGGGTTCAACCATTATAGACCTGCATGTTACTGTGATGGGTTCAACCATTACAGACCTGCATGTTACTGCGATGGGTTCAACCATTACAGACCTGCATGTTACTGTGATGGGTTCAACCATTACAGACCTGCATGTTACTGTGATGGGTTCAACCATTATAGACCTGCATGTTACTGTGATGGGTTCAACCATTACAGACCTGCATGTTACTGCGATGGGTTCAACCATTACAGACCTGCATGTTACTGCGATGGGTTCAACCATTACAGACCTGCATGTTACTGTGATGGGTTCAACCATTATAGACCTCCATGCCCATGTAAAGGCCATTTTCTTTTCAACATAATCAATTGGACATTTAGTTAATGAAGCCAAGTAAACATCTGGACCCCAGGTTCTTCCAAGGTCTATAAGGGTTGCGTGTGAGCATGTGCACGTACAAGTGTGTGTGTGTGTGTGTGTGTGTGTGTGTGTGTGTGTGTGTGTGTGTGTGTGTGTGTGTGCGTGTGCGTGTGTGTGTGTGTCCAGGTCTAATGAGGAACTGTTAATTCCTCCAGGACACCTCCTTCCTACTCTCTGGCATCCTGGGACATGAAGTCTCCAGGCTGTCCTTAGCCATCTGTCCCAATGTCACTTTAACTAAAAATACTGACAGCACTGAAAGCAAGAGGACGTTTTTCCTACAAAATTAAGATGTTTTATTTTTATTTTTTTTAAGTATTTATTGAATATTTTTCACAGTTGTGTTTGTTTTCATCAGATATAATTGCTGAAGGGCCCCTCCATGTACGTGTAAAATATGACTTTTAGATGGTTGTGTTTGATATTTGTGGTTTAACTGGAATATTTGTAGTCTGTGTATTTGACTGTGATATGTGGTTGTCTCATCTAGCTTAAGATAAATGCCAGTGGTGTAAAGTAAATGCACTTTAAAGTACCACTTAAGTTATTTTTTGTGTGTGTATCTGTGCTTTACTATTGTCACGAATGCACTGAGAGTCAGGAAGCAAGTTCAGGGAGTGAGTGTTTTAATAAATACACATAAAACACGAAACACACACAATGCACCGACATGAAAACTGAGTCAATAACAGCTGAGGAAAGAACCAAGGGGAGGTGACAGATACAGGGAAGATAATCAAGGAGGTGATGGAGTCCAGCTGAGTGTCATGAGGCGCAGGTGCGCGTGACGATGTTGACAGGCGTGCGGGATAATCAGCAGCCTGATGACCTCGAGGCCGGAGAGGGAGTATACCTGACAACTATTTATATTGTTGACTACTTTAGCTTTTTCTTCATTACATTCCTAAAGAAAGCAATGTACTTTTTACTCCGTACATTTTCCATGACACCCAAAAGTACTTGTTACCTTTTGAAATCTTAGCAGGACAGGAAAATGTTTCAATTCACACACTTAAAGAGAACATCCCTGGTCATCCCCTGCCTCTAATCTGGTGTACTCAATAAACGCAAATGATTAATTTGTCATTCATTTTGTCTTGAGTATTGGAGTGTGCCCCTTGCTATCCGTAACACATGTAATAAAAATGGTGCTGTCTGGTTTTCCAGAATATATTATATATATTATTAATTATTATTATTATTATTAATATATTATAGAATAATATAATATAAGGGATTTGAAGTTATTTATACTTTTACTTTTGATATTTAAGTATATTTTAGCAATAACATGTACTTTTGATACTATTTTAGATGTTTAACTCAAGTAGTATTTTTACTGGGTGACTTTCACTTTTATTGAGTCATTTTCTATTCAAGGTATCTTTACTTTTACTCAAGTATGACAATGGGGAACTTTTTCCCCCACTGATGAATTTCTTCGCTCTGGATGAAAGCATCTATTAAATGTCCAATGTGAACATTTAGATCTCACATTACTGCATTGAATTATACAAACAAATATAAAACAAATATTGATGTCACAAATGTACTATTTGTACATTTCTTTATAAAAAAATATATCGTTTTTTTGTTACATTAGACTGTGTAAAACCTAGTAATACTACTTATATCTGAGAGTGGGGCAGATTTATAGCATTTTGCAACAACAACAAAAAACATGAATATTTGTCTCACTGAAATGAAACCACGAAGTGATAGTTTTTTAAACAAATACATGTCTGTTTTTTGAAAAATCCAATCACAAGATTAACTAGTGAAAAAAAACATGAATCTTTTTCATAACTTCCTTTTTTAAAAAAAAAGCTAATTTACCAACATTTCTGAAAAAGGATATATAGCGTTTTGGAATGAAACTCTTCAAATATCAACAAATTCGATGTGGTCTTTTGAGAACATAAGAGTAGGACGCAACTTAAAAAACACAGACTATTTTTGCTTCCACATCCCAAACCATAACACTCTAAAAACGAATCAAACACATTACATTTGTCCGAAATAACATTACTGTAAAAGAGGCACTACAGTTGGTTTCCTCCTGGCTTGACCAGTGTGTGACTACCACTCTGTAGCCAACCAGACCAGTGTGTGACTAACACTCAGTAGCCAACCAGACCAGTCTGTGACTACAGTACCACTCTGTAGCCAACCAGACCAGTGTGTGACTAACACTCAGTAGCCAACCAGACCAGTCTGTCACTACAATACCACTCTGTAGCCAACCAGACCAGTCTGTGACTACAATACCACTCAGTAGCCAACCAGACCAGTGTGTGACTAACACTCAGTAGCCAACCAGACCAGTGTGTGACTAACACTCAGTAGCCAACCAGACCAGTCTGTGACTACAGTACCACTCTGTAGCCAAACAGACCAGTGTGTGACTAACACTCAGTAGCCAACCAGACCAGTCTGTGACTACAGTACCACTCTGTAGCCAACCAGACCAGTGTGTGACTAACACTCAGTAGCCAACCAGACCAGTCTGTGACTACAATACCACTCTGTAGCCAACCAGACCAGTCTGTGACTACAGTACCACTCAGTGGCCAACCAGACCAGTCTGTGACTACAATACCACTCAGTAGCCAACCAGACCAGTGTGTGACTAACACTCAGTAGCCAACCAGACCAGTGTGTGACTAACACTCAGTAGCCAACCAGACCAGTCTGTGACTACAGTACCACTCTGTAGCCAACCAGACCAGTGTGTGACTAACACTCAGTAGCCAACCAGACCAGTGTGTGACTAACACTCAGTAGCCAACCAGACCAGTCTGTGACTACAATACCACTCAGTGGCCAACCAGACCAGTGTGTGACTACAATACCACTCTGTAGCCAACAAGACCAGTCTGTGACTACAATACAACTCAGTAGCCAACCAGACCAGTCTGTGACTACAATACCACTCTGTAGCCAACCAGACCAGTCTGTGACTACAATACCACTCAGTGGCCAACCAGACCAGTCTGTGACTAACACTCAGTAGCCAACCAGACCAGTGTGTGACTACAGTACCACTCAGTGGCCAACCAGACCAGTCTGTGACTACAGTACCACCCAGTAGCCAACCAGACCAGTCTGTAACTACAGTACCACTCAGTGGCCAACCAGACCAGTCTGTGACTACAGTACCACTCAGTGGCAAACCAGACCAGTCTGTGACTAACACTCAGTAGCCAACCAGACCAGTCTGTGACTACAATACAACTCTGTAGCCATCCAGACCAGTCTGTGACTACAATACCACTCAGTAGCCAACTAGGCCAGTGCCACTCAGTGGCCAACCAGACCAGTTTGTGACTACAGTACCACTCAGTGGCCAACCAGACCAGTCTGTGACTACAGTACCACTCAGTAGCCAACCAGACCAGTCTGTAACTACAGTACCACTCAGTGGCCAACCAGACCAGTCTGTGACTACAGTACCACTCGGTGGCCAACCAGACCAGTCTGTGACTACAGTACCACTCAGTGGCCAACCAGACCAGTACCACTCAGTGGCCAACCAGACCAGTACCACTCAGTGGCCAACCAGACCAGTCTGTAACTACAGTACCACTCAGTAGCCAACCAGACCAGTCTGTGACTACAGTACCACTCAGTAGCCAACCAGACCAGTCTGTGACTACAGTACCACTCAGTAGCCAACCAGACCAGTCTGTGACTACAGTACCACTCAGTAGCCAACCAGACCAGTGTGTGACTACAGTACCACTCAGTAGCCAACCAGACCAGTACCACTCAGTGGCCAACCAGACCAGTGTGTGACTACAGTACCACTCAGTGGCCAACCAGACCAGTACCACTCAGTGGCCAACCAGACCAGTCTGTGACTAACACTCAGTAGCCAACCAGACCAGTGTGTGACTACAATACCACTCTGTAGCCAACCAGACCAATCTGTGACTACAGTACCACTCTGAAGCCAAACAGACCAGTCTGTGACTACAATACCACTCTGTAGACAACCAGACCAGTCTGTGACTACAGTACCACTCAGTGGCCAACCAGACCAGTGTGTGACTACAATACCCCTCTGTAGCCAACCAGACCAGTCTGTGACTACAGTACCACTCAGTAGCCATCCAGACCAGTCTGTGACTAACACTCAGTAGCCAACCAGACCAGTCTGTGACTACAGTACCACTCAGTAGCCAACCAGACCAGTCTGTGACTACAGTACCACTCAGTAGCCAACCAGACCAGTCTGTGACTACAGTACCACTCAGTAGCCAACCAGACCAGTCTGTAACTACAGTACCGCTCAGTGGCCAACCAGACCAGTACCACTCAGTGGCCAACCAGACCAGTACCACTCAGTGGCCAACCAGACCAGTCTGTAACTACAGTACCACTCAGTAGCCAACCAGACCAGTACCACTCAGTGGCCAACCAGACCAGTGTGTGACTACAGTACCACTCAGTAGCCAACCAGACCAGTCTGTGACTACAGTACCACTCAGTAGCCAACCAGACCAGTCTGTGACTACAGTACCACTCAGTAGCCAACCAGACCAGTCTGTGACTACAGTACCACTCAGTAGCCAACCAGACCAGTCTGTAACTACAGTACCGCTCAGTGGCCAACCAGACCAGTACCACTCAGTGGCCAACCAGACCAGTACCACTCAGTGGCCAACCAGACCAGTCTGTAACTACAGTACCACTCAGTAGCCAACCAGACCAGTCTGTGACTACAGTACCACTCAGTAGCCAACCAGACCAGTACCACTCAGTGGCCAACCAGACCAGTGTGTGACTACAGTACCACTCAGTAGCCAACCAGACCAGTACCACTCAGTGGCCAACCAGACCAGTGTGTGACTACAGTACCACTCAGTGGCCAACCAGACCAGTACCACTCAGTGGCCAACCAGACCAGTCTGTGACTAACACTCAGTAGCCAACCAGACCAGTGTGTGACTACAATACCACTCTGTAGCCAACCAGATCAATCTGTGACTACAGTACCACTCTGAAGCCAAACAGACCAGTCTGTGACTACTATACCACTCTGTAGACAACCAGACCAGTCTGTGACTACAGTACCACTCAGTGGCCAACCAGACCAGTGTGTGACTACAATACCACTCTGTAGCCAACCAGACCAGTCTGTGACTACAGTACCACTCAGTAGCCATCCAGACCAGTCTGTGACTAACACTCAGTAGCCAACCAGACCAGTCTGTGACTACAGTACCACTCAGTAGCCAACCAGACCAGTCTGTGACTACAGTACCACTCAGTAGCCAACCAGACCAGTCTGTGACTACAGTACCACTCAGTAGCCAACCAGACCAGTCTGTAACTACAGTACCGCTCAGTGGCCAACCAGACCAGTACCACTCAGTGGCCAACCAGACCAGTACCACTCAGTGGCCAACCAGACCAGTCTGTAACTACAGTACCACTCAGTAGCCAACCAGACCAGTCTGTGACTACAGTACCACTCAGTAGCCAACCAGACCAGTCTGTGACTACAGTACCACTCAGTAGCCAACCAGACCAGTCTGTGACTACAGTACCACTCAGTAGCCAACCAGACCAGTCTGTAACTACAGTACCACTCAGTAGCCAACCAGACCAGTACCACTCAGTGGCCAACCAGACCAGTGTGTGACTACAGTACCACTCAGTAGCCAACCAGACCAGTACCACTAAGTGGCCAACCAGACCAGTACCACTCAGTGGCCAACCAGAACAGTGTGTGACTACCACTCAGTAGCCAACCAGACCAATCTGTGAGTACAGTACCACTCAGTAGCCAACCAGACCAGTGTGTGACTACCACTCAGTAGCCAACCAGACCAGTCTGTGACTACAGTACCACTCAGTGGCCAACCAGACCAGTCTGTAACTACAGTACCACTCAGTGGCCAACCAGACCAGTGTGTGACTACAGTACCACTCAGTGGCCAACCAGACCAGTCTGTGACTACAGTACCACTCATTAGCCAACCAGACCAGTACCACTCAGTGGCCAACCAGACCAGTCTGTGACTACAGTACCACTCAGTGGCCAACCAGACCAGTACCACTCATTGGCCAACCAGAGCAGTACCACTCAGTGGCCAACCAGAGCAGTACCACTCAGTGGCCAACCAGAGCAGTACCACTCAGTGGCCAACCAGAGCAGTACCACTCAGTGGCCAACCAGACCAGTACCACTCGGTGGCCAACCAGACCAGTTCCACTCAGTGGTCTGTGACTATCACTCAGTAGCCAACCAGACCAGTACCACTCAGTAGCCAACCAGACCAGTGCCACTCAGTGGCCAACCAGACCAGTCTGTGACTACAGTACCACTCAGTAGCCAACCAGACCAGTGCCACTCAGTGGCCAACCAGACCAGTCTGTGACTATCACTCAGTGGTCAACCAGACCAGTCTGTGACTACAGTAACACTCAGTGGCCAACCAGACCAGTCAGTGACTACAGTACCACTCAGTAGCCAACCAGACCAGTCAGTGACTACAGTACCACTCAGTAGCCAACCAGACCAGTCTGTGACTACAGTACCACTCAGTGGCCAACCAGACCAGTCAGTGACTACAGTACCAATCAGTGGCCAACCAGACCAGTCAGTGACTACAGTACCACTCAGTGGCCAACCAGACCATTCTGTGACTAACTCTCAGTAGCCAACCAGACCAGTCTGTGACTACCACTCAGTAGCCATCCAGACCAGTCTGTGACTAACACTCAGTAGCCAACCAGACCAGTCTGTGACTACAGTACCACTCAGTAGCCAACCAGACCAGTCTGTGACTACAGTACCACTCAGTAGCCAACCAGACCAGTCTGTGACTACAGTACCACTCAGTAGCCAACCAGACCAGTCTGTAACTACAGTACCGCTCAGTGGCCAACCAGACCAGTACCACTCAGTGGCCAACCAGACCAGTACCACTCAGTGGCCAACCAGACCAGTCTGTAACTACAGTACCACTCAGTAGCCAACCAGACCAGTCTGTGACTACAGTACCACTCAGTAGCCAACCAGACCAGTCTGTGACTACAGTACCACTCAGTGGCCAACCAGACCAGTCTGTGACTACAGTACCACTCAGTAGCCAACCAGACCAGTCTGTAACTACAGTACCACTCAGTAGCCAACCAGACCAGTACCACTCAGTGGCCAACCAGACCAGTGTGTGACTACAGTACCACTCAGTAGCCAACCAGACCAGTACCACTCAGTGGCCAACCAGACCAGTGTGTGACTACAGTACCACTCAGTGGCCAACCAGACCAGTACCACTCAGTGGCCAACCAGACCAGTCTGTGACTAACACTCAGTAGCCAACCAGACCAGTGTGTGACTACAATACCACTCTGTAGCCAACCAGATCAATCTGTGACTACAGTACAACTCTGAAGCCAAACAGACCAGTCTGTGACTACTATACCACTCTGTAGACAACCAGACCAGTCTGTGACTACAGTACCACTCAGTGGCCAACCAGACCAGTGTGTGACTACAATACCACTCTGTAGCCAACCAGACCAGTCTGTGACTACAGTACCACTCAGTAGCCATCCAGACCAGTCTGTGACTAACACTCAGTAGCCAACCAGACCAGTCTGTGACTACAGTACCACTCAGTAGCCAACCAGACCAGTCTGTGGCTACAGTACCACTCAGTAGCCAACCAGACCAGTCTGTGACTACAGTACCACTCAGTAGCCAACCAGACCAGTCTGTAACTACAGTACCGCTCAGTGGCCAACCAGACCAGTACCACTCAGTGGCCAACCAGACCAGTACCACTCAGTGGCCAACCAGACCAGTCTGTAACTACAGTACCACTCAGTAGCCAACCAGACCAGTCTGTGACTACAGTACCACTCAGTAGCCAACCAGACCAGTCTGTGACTACAGTACCACTCAGTAGCCAACCAGACCAGTCTGTGACTACAGTACCACTCAGTAGCCAACCAGACCAGTCTGTAACTACAGTACCACTCAGTAGCCAACCAGACCAGTACCACTCAGTGGCCAACCAGACCAGTGTGTGACTACAGTACCACTCAGTAGCCAACCAGACCAGTACCACTAAGTGGCCAACCAGACCAGTACCACTCAGTGGCCAACCAGAACAGTGTGTGACTACCACTCAGTAGCCAACCAGACCAATCTGTGAGTACAGTACCACTCAGTAGCCAACCAGACCAGTGTGTGACTACCACTCAGTAGCCAACCAGACCAGTCTGTGACTACAGTACCACTCAGTGGCCAACCAGACCAGTCTGTAACTACAGTACCACTCAGTGGCCAACCAGACCAGTGTGTGACTACAGTACCACTCAGTGGCCAACCAGACCAGTCTGTGACTACAGTACCACTCATTAGCCAACCAGACCAGTACCACTCAGTGGCCAACCAGACCAGTCTGTGACTACAGTACCACTCAGTGGCCAACCAGACCAGTACCACTCATTGGCCAACCAGAGCAGTACCACTCAGTGGCCAACCAGAGCAGTACCACTCAGTGGCCAACCAGAGCAGTACCACTCAGTGGCCAACCAGAGCAGTACCACTCAGTGGCCAACCAGACCAGTACCACTCGGTGGCCAACCAGACCAGTTCCACTCAGTGGTCTGTGACTATCACTCAGTAGCCAACCAGACCAGTACCACTCAGTAGCCAACCAGACCAGTGCCACTCAGTGGCCAACCAGACCAGTCTGTGACTACAGTACCACTCAGTAGCCAACCAGACCAGTGCCACTCAGTGGCCAACCAGACCAGTCTGTGACTATCACTCAGTGGTCAACCAGACCAGTCTGTGACTACAGTAACACTCAGTGGCCAACCAGACCAGTCAGTGACTACAGTACCACTCAGTAGCCAACCAGACCAGTCAGTGACTACAGTACCACTCAGTAGCCAACCAGACCAGTCTGTGACTACAGTACCACTCAGTGGCCAACCAGACCAGTCAGTGACTACAGTACCAATCAGTGGCCAACCAGACCAGTCAGTGACTACAGTACCACTCAGTGGCCAACCAGACCATTCTGTGACTAACTCTCAGTAGCCAACCAGACCAGTCTGTGACTACCACTCAGTAGCCATCCAGACCAGTCTGTGACTACAGTACCACTCAGTGGCCAAGCAGACCAGTCTGTGACTAACACTCAGTAGCCATCCAGACCAGTCTGTGACTACAGTACCACTCAGTGGCCAAGCAGACCAGTCTGTGACTACAGTACCACTCAGTGGCCAAGCAGACCAGTCTGTGACTAACACTCAGTAGCCATCCAGACCAGTCTGTGACTACAGTACCACTCAGTGGCCAAGCAGACCAGTCTGTGACTAACACTCAGTAGCCATCCAGACCAGTGTGTGACTACAGTACCACTCAGTAGCCAACCAAACCAGTCTGTGACTAATACTCAGTAGCCAACCAGACTAGTCTGTGACTAACACTCAGTAGCCAACCAGACTAGTCTGTGACTACAATACCACTCTGTAGCCAACCAGAACAGTCTGTGACTACAGTACCACTCAGTAGCCATCCAGACCAGTCTGTGACTAACACTCAGTAGCCAACCAGACCAGTCTGTGACTACAATACCACTCAGTAGCCAACCAAACCAGTGTGTGACTACAGACCCACTCAGTGGCCATCCAGACCAGTCTGTGACTACAGTACCACTCAGTGGCTAACCAGACCAGTCTGTAACTACAGTACCACTCAGTGGCCAACCAGACCAGTGTGTGACTACAGTACCACTCAGTGGCCAACCAGACCAGTCTGTGACTACAGTACCACTCATTAGCCAACCAGACCAGTACCACTCAGTGGCCAACCAGACCAGTCTGTGACTACAGTACCACTCAGTGGCCAACCAGACCAGTACCACTCATTGGCCAACCAGAGCAGTACCACTCAGTGGCCAACCAGAGCAGTACCACTCAGTGGCCAACCAGAGCAGTACCACTCAGTGGCCAACCAGAGCAGTACCACTCAGTGGCCAACCAGAGCAGTACCACTCAGTGGCCAACCAGACCAGTACCACTCGGTGGCCAACCAGACCAGTTCCACTCAGTGGTCTGTGACTATCACTCAGTAGCCAACCAGACCAGTACCACTCAGTAGCCAACCAGACCAGTGCCACTTAGTGGCCAACCAGACCAGTCTGTGACTACAGTACCACTCAGTAGCCAACCAGACCAGTGCCACTCAGTGGCCAACCAGACCAGTCTGTGACTATCACTCAGTGGCCAACCAGACCAATCTGTGAGTACAGTACCACTCAGTAGCCAACCAGACCAGTGTGTGACTACCACTCAGTAGCCAACCAGACCAGTCTGTGACTACAGTACCACTCAGTGGCCAACCAGACCAGTCTGTAACTACAGTACCACTCAGTGGCCAACCAGACCAGTGTGTGACTACAGTACCACTCAGTGGCCAACCAGACCAGTCTGTGACTACAGTACCACTCATTAGCCAACCAGACCAGTACCACTCAGTGGCCAACCAGACCAGTCTGTGACTACAGTACCACTCAGTGGCCAACCAGACCAGTACCACTCATTGGCCAACCAGAGCAGTACCACTCAGTGGCCAACCAGAGCAGTACCACTCAGTGGCCAACCAGAGCAGTACCACTCAGTAGCCAACCAGAGCAGTACCACTCAGTGGCCAACCAGACCAGTACCACTCGGTGGCCAACCAGACCAGTTCCACTCAGTGGTCTGTGACTATCACTCAGTAGCCAACCAGACCAGTACCACTCAGTAGCCAACCAGACCAGTGCCACTCAGTGGCCAACCAGACCAGTCTGTGACTACAGTACCACTCAGTAGCCAACCAGACCAGTGCCACTCAGTGGCCAACCAGACCAGTCTGTGACTATCACTCAGTGGTCAACCAGACCAGTCTGTGACTACAGTAACACTCAGTGGCCAACCAGACCAGTCAGTGACTACAGTACCACTCAGTAGCCAACCAGACCAGTCAGTGACTACAGTACCACTCAGTAGCCAACCAGACCAGTCTGTGACTACAGTACCACTCAGTGGCCAACCAGACCAGTCAGTGACTACAGTACCAATCAGTGGCCAACCAGACCAGTCAGTGACTACAGTACCACTCAGTGGCCAACCAGACCATTCTGTGACTAACTCTCAGTAGCCAACCAGACCAGTCTGTGACTACCACTCAGTAGCCATCCAGACCAGTCTGTGACTACAGTACCACTCAGTGGCCAAGCAGACCAGTCTGTGACTAACACTCAGTAGCCATCCAGACCAGTCTGTGACTACAGTACCACTCAGTGGCCAAGCAGACCAGTCTGTGACTACAGTACCACTCAGTGGCCAAGCAGACCAGTCTGTGGCTAACACTCAGTAGCCATCCAGACCAGTGTGTGACTACAGTACCACTCAGTAGCCAACCAAACCAGTCTGTGACTAATACTCAGTAGCCAACCAGACTAGTCTGTGACTAACACTCAGTAGCCAACCAGACTAGTCTGTGACTACAATACCACTCTGTAGCCAACCAGAACAGTCTGTGACTACAGTACCACTCAGTAGCCATCCAGACCAGTCTGTGACTAACACTCAGTAGCCAACCAGACCAGTCTGTGACTACAATACCACTCAGTAGCCAACCAAACCAGTGTGTGACTACAGACCCACTCAGTGGCCATCCAGACCAGTCTGTGACTACAGTACCACTCAGTGGCCAACCAGACCAGTCTGTAACTACAGTACCACTCAGTGGCCAACCAGACCAGTGTGTGACTACAGTACCACTCATTAGCCAACCAGACCAGTACCACTCAGTGGCCAACCAGACCAGTCTGTGACTACAGTACCACTCAGTGGCCAACCAGAGCAGTACCACTCAGTGGCCAACCAGAGCAGTACCACTCAGTGGCCAACCAGAGCAGTACCACTCAGTGGCCAACCAGACCAGTACCACTCGGTGGCCAACCAGACCAGTTCCACTCAGTGGTCTGTGACTATCACTCAGTAGCCAACCAGACCAGTACCACTCAGTAGCCAACCAGACCAGTGCCACTTAGTGGCCAACCAGACCAGTCTGTGACTACAGTACCACTCAGTAGCCAACCAGACCAGTGCCACTCAGTGGCCAACCAGACCAGTCTGTGACTATCACTCAGTGGCCAACCAGACCAATCTGTGAGTACAGTACCACTCAGTAGCCAACCAGACCAGTGTGTGACTACCACTCAGTAGCCAACCAGACCAGTCTGTGACTACAGTACCACTCAGTGGCCAACCAGACCAGTCTGTAACTACAGTACCACTCAGTGGCCAACCAGACCAGTGTGTGACTACAGTACCACTCAGTGGCCAACCAGACCAGTCTGTGACTACAGTACCACTCATTAGCCAACCAGACCAGTACCACTCAGTGGCCAACCAGACCAGTCTGTGACTACAGTACCACTCAGTGGCCAACCAGACCAGTACCACTCATTGGCCAACCAGAGCAGTACCACTCAGTGGCCAACCAGAGCAGTACCACTCAGTGGCCAACCAGAGCAGTACCACTCAGTAGCCAACCAGAGCAGTACCACTCAGTGGCCAACCAGACCAGTACCACTCGGTGGCCAACCAGACCAGTTCCACTCAGTGGTCTGTGACTATCACTCAGTAGCCAACCAGACCAGTACCACTCAGTAGCCAACCAGACCAGTGCCACTCAGTGGCCAACCAGACCAGTCTGTGACTACAGTACCACTCAGTAGCCAACCAGACCAGTGCCACTCAGTGGCCAACCAGACCAGTCTGTGACTATCACTCAGTGGTCAACCAGACCAGTCTGTGACTACAGTAACACTCAGTGGCCAACCAGACCAGTCAGTGACTACAGTACCACTCAGTAGCCAACCAGACCAGTCAGTGACTACAGTACCACTCAGTAGCCAACCAGACCAGTCTGTGACTACAGTACCACTCAGTGGCCAACCAGACCAGTCAGTGACTACAGTACCAATCAGTGGCCAACCAGACCAGTCAGTGACTACAGTACCACTCAGTGGCCAACCAGACCATTCTGTGACTAACTCTCAGTAGCCAACCAGACCAGTCTGTGACTACCACTCAGTAGCCATCCAGACCAGTCTGTGACTACAGTACCACTCAGTGGCCAAGCAGACCAGTCTGTGACTAACACTCAGTAGCCATCCAGACCAGTCTGTGACTACAGTACCACTCAGTGGCCAAGCAGACCAGTCTGTGACTACAGTACCACTCAGTGGCCAAGCAGACCAGTCTGTGGCTAACACTCAGTAGCCATCCAGACCAGTGTGTGACTACAGTACCACTCAGTAGCCAACCAAACCAGTCTGTGACTAATACTCAGTAGCCAACCAGACTAGTCTGTGACTAACACTCAGTAGCCAACCAGACTAGTCTGTGACTACAATACCACTCTGTAGCCAACCAGAACAGTCTGTGACTACAGTACCACTCAGTAGCCATCCAGACCAGTCTGTGACTAACACTCAGTAGCCAACCAGACCAGTCTGTGACTACAATACCACTCAGTAGCCAACCAAACCAGTGTGTGACTACAGACCCACTCAGTGGCCATCCAGACCAGTCTGTGACTACAGTACCACTCAGTGGCCAACCAGACCAGTCTGTAACTACAGTACCACTCAGTGGCCAACCAGACCAGTGTGTGACTACAGTACCACTCAGTGGCCAACCAGACCAGTCTGTGACTACAGTACCACTCATTAGCCAACCAGACCAGTACCACTCAGTGGCCAACCAGACCAGTCTGTGACTACAGTACCACTCAGTGGCCAACCAGACCAGTACCACTAATTGGCCAACCAGAGCAGTACCACTCAGTGGCCAACCAGAGCAGTACCACTCAGTGGCCAACCAGAGCAGTACCACTCAGTGGCCAACCAGAGAAGTACCACTCAGTGGCCAACCAGACCAGTACCACTCGGTGGCCAACCAGACCAGTTCCACTCAGTGGTCTGTGACTATCACTCAGTAGCCAACCAGACCAGTACCACTCAGTAGCCAACCAGACCAGTGCCACTTAGTGGCCAACCAGACCAGTCTGTGACTACAGTACCACTCAGTAGCCAACCAGACCAGTGCCACTCAGTGGCCAACCAGACCAGTCTGTGACTATCACTCAGTGGTCAACCAGACCAGTCTGTGACTACAGTAACACTCAGTGGCCAACCAGACCAGTCAGTGACTACAGTACCACTCAGTAGCCAACCAGACCAGTCAGTGACTACAGTACCACTCAGTAGCCAACCAGACCAGTCTGTGACTACAGTACCACTCAGTGGCCAACCAGACCAGTCAGTGACTACAGTACCAATCAGTGGCCAACCAGACCAGTCAGTGACTACAGTACCACTCAGTGGCCAACCAGACCATTCTGTGACTAACTCTCAGTAGCCAACCAGACCAGTCTGTGACTACCACTCAGTAGCCATCCAGACCAGTCTGTGACTACAGTACCACTCAGTGGCCAAGCAGACCAGTCTGTGACTAACACTCAGTAGCCATCCAGACCAGTCTGTGACTACAGTACCACTCAGTGGCCAAGCAGACCAGTCTGTGACTACAGTACCACTCAGTGGCCAAGCAGACCAGTCTGTGACTAACACTCAGTAGCCATCCAGACCAGTCTGTGACTACAGTACCACTCAGTGGCCAAGCAGACCAGTCTGTGACTAACACTCAGTGGCCATCCAGACCAGTCTGTGACTACAATACCACTCAGTAGCCATCCAGACCAGTCTGTGACTAACACTCAGTAGCCATCCAGACCAGTCTGTGACTACAGTACCACTCAGTAGCCAACCAAACCAGTCTGTGACTAATACTCAGTAGCCAACCAGACTAGTCTGTGACTAACACTCAGTAGCCAACCAGACTAGTCTGTGACTACAATTCCACTCTGTAGCCAACCAGACCAGTCTGTGACTACAGCACCACTCAGTAGCCATCCAGACCAGTCTGTGACTAACACTCAGTAGCCAACCAGACCAGTCTGTGACTACAATACCACTCAGTAGCCAACCAAACCAGTGTGTGACTACAGACCCACTCAGTGGCCATCCAGACCAGTCTGTGACTAACACTCAGTAGCCATCGAGACCAGTCTGTGACTACAGTACCACTCTGTAGCCATCCAGACCAGTCTGTTACTAACACTCAGTAGCCAACCAGACCAGTCTGTAACTACAGTACCACTCAGTAACGATCCAGACCAGTCTGTGACTAACACTCAGTAGCCAACCAGACCAGTCTGTGACTAACACTTAGTGGCCAACCAGACCAGTCTGTAACTACAGTACCACTCTGTAGCCAACCAGACCAGTCTGTGACTAACACTCAGTGGCCAACCAGACTGTGACTACAGTACCACTCAGTAGCCACCCAGACCAGTCTGTGACTACACTACCACTCAGTAGCCATCCAGACCAGTCTGTGACTACAGTACCACTCAGTAGCCATCCAGAACAGTGTGTGACTACAGTACCACTCTGTAGCCATCCCAACCAGTCTGTGACTACACTACCACTCAGTAGCCATCCAGACCAGTCTGTGACTAACACTCTGTAGCCATCCAGACCAGTCTGTGACTACAGTACCACTCTGTAGCCATCCAGACCAGTCTGTGACTACAGTACCACTCTGTAGCCATCCAGACCAGTCTGTGACTACACTACCACTCAGTAGCCATCCAGACCAGTCTGTGACTAACACTCTGTAGCCATCCAGACCAGTCTGTGACTACAGTACCACTCTGTAGCCATCCAGACCAGTCTGTGACTACAGTACCACTCAGTAGCCAACCAGACCAGTCTGTGACTAAAACTCAGTAGCCATTCAGACCAGTGTTGATATCACAAGCATGTAAGCATGAGCAACCAAACCCTACACTCACACCAATGTGTTATTGGTACCTATTCAAACCAATCCCAGCACTTCTACCTTTTTCCCTAAATAAAGGTTCACTCTTTGCTCGACCAGCCAGACCCTCTCTCTCTCTCTCTCTCTCTCTCCCTCACCAACCCTATGGCTCTGAGCCACAGCAAGCAGCTCAGCTCTGCCACAGGAGTGGTGATGTGTAAACACTGATGGCTTGAAAAAGTGGACCTATCCAAAGAGCAAACACCACTCTGTAGTAAGCTCTGCGGTTGCTGTTACACCTGCCTTTCAGCATAGAGAAACAGTGATCATTTAAATGTACATCTATTGCGGATTAGCTTTGAGCCGTGATGGTGGGTACTCTGTGCCAGTTGCAGGCTGATCAACCTGAAACTCATACGAACTTCAGCGACTTTCCTTATTAAACCCCGGTTGAGGCTCTAAAGCACTTCTAATAGTGTGTGCCAAGGGACCTGGAAATGTCACAGGCCTAATATAGCTCACTAGGTGCATGATGACGCAGCTAAATCATTATCTTTCATTCATGACTAGCCCTGTTTCAACTCTTCTATCCATTGTGACGCCTCCACACACACACACACACACACACACGCACGCACGCATGCACACACACACACACACACACACACACACACACACACACACACGCACACACGCACGCACGCATGCACACACACACACACACACACACACACACACACACACACACACACACACACACACACACAGTTGCGTCCTAACTTCATGTATCGCTCATTAGTAGCTTCAGATCAGCCTGGTTGATATATGTCTGCTCCTATTATCAGCAGTGTTAGTATTCTACTGACTAGAGGGACCACAGGCATCAGTGACTAGCTGTACTGACTAGAGGGACCACAGGCATCAGTGACTAGCTGTACTGACTAGAGGGACCACAGGCATCAGTGACTAGCTGTACTGACTAGAGGGACCACAGGCATCATAGACTAGCCCTAAACTCTAGCAGCATCACTCTTCACTGAGGTGGTCTTAGAGAAGTGCCTATCATTGACATGCTGTTTTTATGTGTGTGTGTGTGTTGTTGTTGATTGTAATTAAGGCATGATGTTGTAGAGCAATGAGGTCAATCCCAGGGCTTTCTAATCAAACCAACCTAAGAGGTTCTGGCAGCCAGATAGCTACTAATTAATCTGAGTACCACACTCCCGTATTAGGATTATAGCTACAGTCTCACTGCAGAATCCAACGTTTGTCCATAAACGTACAATTTTGAAGGCTACATTTAGGCATATATTCCCGAATGGTTAATTTAAGGGTTAACACAGTTCTTATTCAGTGCAGCTGATAAAAGTCTCCTGACCCGGTGATAAGGCCACAGGAAGTGGACTGTAAGCTTTGTTTACAAATCGTTTCTACTGTGGGAAACAGCATTCACCGTAATAACACTACTGTATCCTAAAGTAGCGTAACACAATACTACTACACACTAAGAAAATAGGGTTCCTCAAGGGTTCTCTGGGAAGGTGCTGGTTCTATAGTGGAACCACGATGACTCAAATAACCCATTGAGCCCTTCAATGGTTATTTTCAGTTCAGAAAAGGGTTCTTCTTCTCCTCTTTTATGTATTAACATGTAGTTACAGTTTTTCTTGATCGCCAAGACACATTTAATGAAACTGGGGTCCACTTGGATCTCCATCAGAATCTAATGGGTACTGAAGTATTCTTTTTCACACAAAATAAAAATGCTAAGCACATTTCTTGCAAAAAAAAAAAAAAGTAAACAACTTTCTACAAAAGATTCAAAAGTCATTTGAGTCGATCAAAAGGTCAACATTTTGGTAACAGCTGATACAAATGACTCCCATGAATGTGAACCTCTTCTGCACACGGGCAAAACTTCTTTCAATTGTTCAACCAGGAATCAGTCCTTCTTCATGTGTGAAACAGGTCACCTCTGAGTTGCTGTTGGCAAGAATGGATCGGACGTTCCAGGGCTAGCACACCTGATGCAACTTAACACAATAATCACATCTCAAATCAATAATCACATCTCAAAATCAATAATCACATCTCAAAATCAATAATCACATCTCAAAATCAATAATCACATCTCAAAATAAATAATCACATCTCAAAATCAATAATCACATCTCAAATCAATAATCACATCTCAAATCAATAATCACATCTCAAAATCAATAATCACATCTCAAAATCAATAATAACATCTCAAATCAATAATCACATCTCAAATCAATAATCACATCTCAAATCAATAATCACATCTCAAATCAATAATAACATTTCAAATCAATAATAACATCTCAAATCAATAATCACATCTCAAATCAATAATAACAACTGAAATCAATAATAACAACTCAAATCTAAATGTAATTTTCACATGCTTCGTACACAACAGATGTAGACTAACAGTGAAATGCTTACTTACGGACTCTTCCCAACAATGCAGAGAGAAAGCAGATGAATAGAAAAATAATAACACAAGGAATTAATACACAATGAGTAACGATAACTTGGATATATACACGCTGTACCAGTACTGAGTCCATGTGTAAGAGTAGAGGTAATGACTTGGCTATATACACAGGGAACCAGTACAGAGTCAACGTACAGAGGTATGAGGTAATAACTTGGCTATATACACAGGGTATCAGTACCGAGTCGATATGCAGGAGTACAAGGTAATAACTTGGCTATGTACACGGGGTACCAGTACGGTGTTGGTGTGCAGGAGTACGAGGTAGTTGAGGTATATTTTGTACATTTAAAAAATATATATATTTCACCTTTATTTAACCAGGTAGGCTAGTTGAGAACAAGTTCTCATTTACAACTGCGACCTGGCCAAGATAAAGCATAGCAGTGTGAACAGACAACAACACAGAGTTACACATGGAGTAAACAATAAACAAGTTAATAACAGAGTATAAATTTTTTTTTTAAAGATTCTATACATTGTGTGCAAAAGGCATGAGGAGGTAGGCGAATAATTACAATTTAGCAGATTAACACTGGAGTGATAAATGATCAGATGGTCATGTGCAGGTAGAGATACTGGTGTGCAAAAGAGCAGAAAAGTAAATAAATAAAAACAGTATGGGGATGACGTAGGTAAATTGGGTGGGCTATTTACCGATGGAATATGTACTTATGTAAATAAATGTTTTAAAATGTTTTATAAATTTGCTAAAATATTAAACATTTTAGATTCTTCAAAGTAGTCTTTTGCCTTCATGCCAGCTTTAAATACTCTTGGCATTCTCTCAGCCAACTTCACCTGAAATGCTTTTCCAACCGTCTTGAAGGTGTTCCCACATATGCTGAGCACTTGTTGGCTGTTTTTCCTTCATTCTGTGGTCCAACTCATCCCAAACCATCTCAATTGAGTTGAGGTCGGGTGATTGTGGATGCCAGGTCATCTGATGCAGCCCTCCATCACTCTCCTTGGTCAAATAGCCCTTACACAGCTTGGAGGTGTGTTGAGTAATTGTCCTGTTGAAAAACAAATGATAGTCCCACTAAGCACAAACCAAATGGGATGGTGTATCGCTGCAGAATGCTGTGGTAGCCATGCTGGTTAAGTGTGCCTTGAATTCTAAATAAATCATTGACAGTGTCACCAGCAAAGCACTCCCACACAATCACACCTCCTCCATGCTTCACGGTGGGAACCACACATGCGGAGATCATCCATTCACCTACTCTGCGTCTCACAAAGACATGGCGATTGCAGCAATTCGACCGTGAAGGCCCGCTTCATGCAGTCTCCTCTGAACAGTTGATGTTGAGATGTGTCTGTTACTTCCACAAATTCCCTTTTAACAAGGCACACCTGTTAATTGAAATTAATTCCAGGTGACTAACTCATGAAGCTGGTTGAGAGAATGCCAAGAGTGTGCAAAGCCGTCATCAAGGCAAAGGGTGGCTACTTTGAAGAATCTCAAATATAAAATATTTAACACTTTTTTTTGCTTACAACAAGATTCCATATGTGTTATTTCATAGTTTTGATGTTTACACTATTATTCTACAATGTACAAAATAGTACAAATTAAGAAAAACCCTTGAATGAGTAAGTGTGTCTAACATTTTGACAGGTTCCCAAGAACACAGTGGCCTCCATCATTCTTAAATGGAAGAAGTTTGGAACCACCAAGAGTCTTCCTAGAGCTGGCCGCCCAGCCAAACTGAGCAATCAGGTCCCTTGGTCAGGGAGGTGACCAAGAACCCGATGGTCACTCTGACAGAGTGTTCCTGTTGAGATGGTAGAACCTTCCAGAAGGACAACCGTCTTCGAACGTTAGGAAATGGTTCTTTATAGCATCATATAGCTTTCATTTTGGAACCTTAGGAAATTGTTATTTATAACATCATACAGGTTCCATTTTGGAACCTTAGGAAATGGTTCTTTGTCGAAACGGCTTTATATAGGCTAAAAAGGCTTTATATAGCACGGAAGAGGGATCTGTTATGGTTACAAGCCAAATAACCCTTATTTTGCACAATATAGAGTACTTTTTTTGTGTGCAGCTAACTGTAGCCATGCACTGTATTCTTAGCTAAATTAGTACAGCTAGCTAACTGTAGACATGCACAATCTTCCTAACTAAAATAGTATAGTTAGTTAACTGCAGCCATGAACAGTGTTCCTTGCTAAAACAGTACAGTTAGCTAACTGTAGCCATGCACAGTGTTCCTAGCTAAAACAGTACAGTTAGCTAACTGTAGCCATGAACAGTGTTCCTTGCTAAAACAGTACAGTTAGCTAACTGTAGCCATGCACAGTGTTCCTAGCTAAAACAGTACAGTTAGCTAACTACAGCCATGCACAGTGTTCCTAGCTAAAACAGTACAGTTAGCTAACTGTAGCCATGCACAGTGCTTCTTGCTTTGGAGCACAGTGTTGCTTTGGAGCTCTGCCGTGCGTACTTTGGAACTTGGAAAGCTTCAAAGATGCAGGGTTTATGTTTGTTCTGTTCGTTCAGTGGTGGCAGTGCATCTGATTTCTGTGTGTGTGTGTGTGCTTTGTGGAGCAGATAGACAGCGACAGCTCGTGATTAGTGACAGTGGTGCTGAGCTGGGTGACTCCTAGGGAAGTGGAAAATGGCTTTACGAGGCCTGAGCAATGTTCATTAGAGTACATAAAGTCGAAAGGCTCCACAGGGCCATTAGGCTGTGAATGGAACCAAAGTAAACTAAAACCTGACTGTAAAATTGAATTAGAAAGCCCGATGCTTAATGGAAAGTTTTAAAAAAAACTCCAGCATTTACTGATTCCCTCCATTTCTCTTCTTCCTGTTTTTTCCTTTCATTATTTAGCCTAGTTGAACAGCAGCAGGTGAGGAGAATAAGGATTTTCACAAGATAACATACTGTTATCTATAATAGAGAATTAATCATCGTGATTGTGGTTGTTGCGGTTGTTTTAGTACCCTTAAGTTGAAAAGTGCAATTCAATGGTTGTATGTCACTCTGGATAAGTGTCTGCTTTATGACTAACATGTAAATGTACCGAATTGTAATTTCTCACTCACTGTTTTCCCTACAGATGCCAGAATGGGACAACAAGAGAAGCTCAAGAGGATCTCAGGTTAGTGTTAATAACCATTTATAGAGATATACTGGCTCGTCAGGTTAGTGTTTATAACCCCTTGACATAGAGATATACTGGCTCGTCAGGTTAGTGTTTATAACCGCTTAACATAGAGATATACTGGCTAGTCAGGTTAGTGTTTATAACCCTGTATAGAGATATACTGGCTCGTCAGGTTAGTGTTTATAACCCCTTAACATAGAGATGTACTGGCTCATCAGGTTAGTGTTTATAACCGCTTAACATAGAGATATACTGGCTAGTCAGGTTAGTGTTTATAACCCTTTATAGAGATATACTGGCTCGTCAGGTTAGTGTTTATAACCCTTTATAGAGATATACTGGCTCGTCAGGTTAGTGTTTATAACCCTTTATAGAGATATACTGGCTCGTCAGGTTAGTGTTTATAACCCCTTATAGAGATATACTGGCTCGTCAGGTTAGTGTTTATAACCCTTTATAGAGATATACTGGCCCGTCAGGTTAGTGTTTATAACCCCTTAACATAGAGATATACTGGCTCGTCAGGTTAGTGTTTATAACCCCTTAACATAGAGATATACTGGCTCGTCAGGTTAGTGTTTATAACCCTGTATAGAGATATACTGGCTCGTCAGGTTAGTGTTTATAACCCTGTATAGAGATATACTGGCTCGTCAGGTTAGTGTTTATAACCCCTTAACATAGAGATATACTGGCTCGTCAGGTTAGTGTTTATAACCCCTTAACATAGAGATATACTGGCTCGTCAGGTTAGTGTTTATAACCCTGTATAAAGATATACTGGCTCGTCAGGTTAGTGTTTATTATCCTTTATCAGGAGGATAACTTTCTCAAGGTGAGATGGATTGTCAGGGAGTAGTGACCACACTGAGGTTTTTTTATTTTATTTTATTTCATCTTTATTTAACTTGGCAAGTCAGTTTAAGAACAAATTCTTATTTACAATGACTGCCTAAACCGGCCAAACCCAGATGATGCTGGGACAATTGTGCGCCGCCCTATGGGACTCGCAATCATGGCCGGTTGTGATACAGCCTGGTATTTTTTGTTATTTTTGATATTTTATTAGGATCCCCATTAGCTGTTGCAAATGCAGCAGCTAATCTTCCTGGGGTTCACACAAAACATAAAACATGACAGAGTACAGAACATCAATAGACAAGAACAGCTCAAGGACAGAACTACATACATTTTTGTATTCAAACCAGGGTGTTTGTCGTGACGCCTCTAGCACTGAGATGCAGTGCCTTAGACTGCTGCGCCACTCGGGAGCCCAAGACAGGAACAATTATACAATGTAAAGTGTAGTGTAAAACATAGATTTGAAAACGGAATCCCAGAGTTGCATTCCAAATCATGTTTTAACCCTAACTGTTAAAAGGTGTGTCCCTTATCTATCCGTCTTTGGATCGCTCTTGCACCTTTAGATTGGTCCGTCGAGACAGATTATTAAGGTCTCCCATTTTTCATGATCTTCTAGTCGGTGTACCAGTAATACAGACAGCTTTGACATTTAGCCTGCAGTAAGTCATTGCACAGAAAGAGATGGCTCACTTAGCTATAGGTAAAAACTATATGGTTAATTGGATAGGTATATTAGGGTTATTTGGATAGGTATACAGGTTATTTGGATAGGTATACAGGTTCTTTGGATAGATATTTGAGGGTTATTTGGATGGGTATATCAGGGTTATTTGGATGGGTATATTAGGGTTATATGGATAGGCTTATTAGGGTTCTTTGGAGAGGTATACAGTTATTGTGACAGGTATGCAGGTTATTTGGATTCTTATACATGTTATTTGGATAGACATGAGTTATTTGGATAGGTATATTAGGGTTATTTTGATAGGTACAGTGGGGAGAACAAGTATTTGACACACTGCCGATTTTGCAGGTTTTCCTACTTACAAAGCATGTAGAGGTCTGTAATTTTTATCATAGGTACACTTCAACTGTGAGAGACGGAATCTAAAACAAAAATGCAGAAAATCACATTGTATGATTTTTAAGTCATTAATTTGCATTTTATTGCATGACATAAGTATTTGATAATTCAGGGAAGCAGAACTTAATATTTGGTACAGAAATCTTGGTTTGCAATTACAGAGATCATATGTTTCCTGTAGTTCTTGACCAGGTTTGCACACACTGCAGCAGGGATTTTGGCCCACTCCTCCATACAGAACTTCTCCAGATCCTTCAGGTTTCGGGGCTGTCGCTGGGCAATACGGACTTTCAGCTCCCTCCAAAGATTTCTATTGGGTTCAGGACTGGAGACTGGCTAGGCCACTCCAGGACCTTGAGGTGCTTCTTACGGAGCCACTCCTTAGTTGCCCTGGCTGTGTGTTTCGGGTCGTTGTCATGGTGGAAGACCCAGCCACGACCCATCTTCAATGCTCTTACTGAGGGAAGGAGGTTGTTGGCCAAGATCTCGCGATACATGGCCCCATCCATCCTCCCCTCAATACGGTGCAGTCGTCCTGTCCCTTTTGCAGAAGAGCATCCCCACAGAATGATGTTTCCACCTCCATGCTTCACGGTTGGGATGGTGTTCTTGGGGTTGTACTCATCCTGCTTCTTCCTCCAAACACGGCGAGTGGAGTTTAGACCAAAAAGCTAAATTTTTGTCTCATCAGACCACATGACCTTCTCCCATTCCTCCTCTGGATCACCCAGATGGTCATTGGCAAACTTCAGACGGGCCTGGACATGTGCTGGCTTGAGCAGGGGGGCATTGCGTGCGCTGCAGGATTTTAATCCATGATGGCGTAGTTTAAAACTAATGGTTTTCTTTGAGGCTGTGGTCCCAGCTCTCTTCAGGTCATTGACCAGGTCCTGCCGTAAAGTTCTGGGCTGATCCCTCACCTTCCTCATGATCATTGATGCCCCACGAGGTGAGATCTTGCATGGAGCCCCAGACCGAGGGTGTTTGACTGTCATCTTGAACAGTTGTTGCCTTCTCACCAAGCTGCTTGCCTATTGTCCTGTAGCCCATCCCAGCCGTGTGCAGGTCTACAGTTTTATCCCTGATGTCCTTACACAGCTCTCTGGCCTTGGCCATTGTGGAGAGGTTGGAGTCTGTTTGATTGAGTGTGTGGACAGGTGTCTTTTATACAGGTAACGAGTTCAAACAGGTGCAGTTAATACAGGTAATGAGTGGAGAACAGGAGGCATTCTTAAAGAAAAACTAACAGGTCTGTGAGAGCCGGAATTCTTACTGGTTGGTAGGTGATCAAATACTTATGTCATGCAATACAATGCAAATTAATGACTTAAAAATCATACATTGTGATTTTCTGGATTTTTGTTTTAGATTCAGTCTCTCACAGTTGAAGTGTACCTATGATAAAATTGACAGACCTCTACATGCTTTGTAAGTAGGATAACCTGCAAAATCGGCAGTGTATCAAATACTTGTTCTCCCCACTGTATATGAGTTATTTGGATAGGTATATGGGATATCTGGATAGGTATATTAGGTTATCTGGATAGGTATATGGGATATCTGGATAGGTGTATTAGGTTATTTGGATAGGTATATTAGGTTATTTGGATAGGTATATTAGGTTATTATTTGGATAGATACACAGGTTATGTTGCTAGGTATATTTGTTTTTTTGGATAGGTTATTTTGATCAAAATACGGGTTATTAGGATAGTATCATGGGTTATTTGGATATGTGTACAGGTTATTTAGATATATATACGGATGATTAGGATAGGTATATGGGTTATTAGGATAGGTATATGGGTTATTAGGATAGGTATATGGGTTATTAGGATAGGTATATGGGTTATTAGGATAGGTATATATGGGTTATTAGGATAGGTATATGGGTTATTTGGATAGGTATATGAGTTATTTGGATAGGTATATGAGTTATTTGGATAGGTATATGAGTTATTTGGATAGGTATATGAGTTATTTGGATAGGTATATGGGTTTTCTGGATAGATATACCGGTTATTTGGATAGGTATATGGGTTATTTGGATAGGTATATGGGTTATTTGGATAGGTATATGGGTTTTCTGGATAGATATACCGGTTATTTGGATAGGTATAGAGGTTATTTGGATAGATATATGGGTTATTTGTATAGGTATAGAGGTTATTTGGATAGGTATACAGGTTATTTGGATAGGTATATGGGTTTTCTGGATAGATATACCGGTTATTTGGATAGGTATATGGGTTATTTGGATAGGTATATGGGTTATTTGGATAGGTATATGGGTTATTTGGATAGGTATATGGGTTTTCTGGATAGATATACCGGTTATTTGGATAGGTATAGAGGTTATTTGGATAGATATATGGGTTATTTGTATAGGTATAGAGGTTATTTGGATAGGTATACAGGTTATTTGGATAGGTATATGGGTTTTCTGGATAGATATACCGGTTATTTGGATAGATATATGGGTTATTTGGATAGGTATATGGGTTATTTGGATAGGTATATGGGTTATTTGGATAGGTATATGGGTTATTTGGATAGGTTTATCATGGTTATGTCACGACTCCTACCGAAGGTGGCTCCCCTTCCTGTTCGGGTGGCGCTCGGCGGTCGTCGTCACCGGCCTACTAGCTGCCACTGATCTTTTCTCCCCTTTCTGTTTATTGGTTTCACCTGTTTGTGTTTTAGGCTGATTATTCGGGCTTTATTTACCGGTAGGCCCGCCTGCTCTGTGTGCGGGATTGTTTTTGTGGTACTTGTGTGCACGTCTGTGGGTTACGTGTTTCCTATTTTCGTGGGTTTTGCTGACAGTTTAAGTCCCCATGTTTGGGGCATTTGTTTATTATGGTATTTGGATAGGTATATTAGTGTTTTTTGGATAGGTATGTAGGTGATTTGGATAGGTTATTTGGATAGGTTATTTGGATAGGTTATTTGGATAGGTTATTTGGATAGGTTATTTGGATAGGTTATTTGGATAGGTTATTTGGATAGGTTATTTGGATAGGTATACAGGTTATTTGGATAGGTTATTTGGATAGGTTATTTGGATAGGTTATTTGGATAAGTATACAGGTTATTTGGATAGGTTATTTGGATAGGTTATTTGGATAGGTATACAGGTTATTTGGATAGGTTATTTGGATTGGTATATTAGGTTATAGGTTTTTCGGATATTTATCTCTCTCAGAGAGAGAGAGAGAGAGAGAATCTGAGAGAGAAAGGGAGAGAGAGAGAGCGATTGACCATGCAAAAGAGGGAGAGTTTGAGGTAATTAAAGAAGAAGAAGAGAACGAGGTCTGTGGCAGTAGTAGTTCCATGCCATGCTAGCACAGCCCATCCAGTGTGTAAATCATGAATCCTGCTCTAAAGCTGTTGACCAAAGAGATGTATTGACTTTTGCGGTGCAGTATTGGCCAACAGGCACACATTGGAGTCCTTTTCCACACCTCGTCTTTTTTCCACTAAAGCATTTCCACTAAAAAGCATTTCCAAATATTTATATTTGACTTGAAAACACGTTGGCTTTGGAACGTTACCTGGAGAGATTAGCAGAGACAAGATAAAGAGTGCATGTTAGCCCTGATCTGTCCCATTCTGATTCATTGTTTTCCGGAATAATGGGATGGTCGGAACACGGAATTCATGGAACACCCCAAAGTTCTATGGAGCAGAGCAGACAAGCCGCAGTAACTACTCAAACCGAGGGCAATTAGAACATGCTGTAAACACATCACTCTCTTTACACTATTATCCATAGGCCTTAGGGTTATCTATAGGCCTACTTTCACACTGTTGTTATATATCCCCAGACAGTATCTGGTACTCAATCACTCTTGGAACAACACACCGTGTATCCCACTGTACAAGATAAAGAGCACATTACTCATACCTTAAGATCTCTCTGTTTTTCTCCTTATACTCTCTTTTGTCTCGCTCTCTCCTTTCCCTCCTAAGCAGTGGCTTGTACCTCTCTATTCTTCAGTCTCTCTCCCTCCCCTCTCTTTTTCTCCATCCCTCCCTCCATCCCCCCCTCTGTCTGAGGTCGTGCCTAACCAGACCCATTCAAGCCAAGCTGGGATACAGTTACATGCTATTCCATATTTTATTAAAAGGAAGAAAAATCTTAAACAAAACAGAGGAATAAGCGGCTCATTAAAGTTTTACTGGGAGAGGTCAGGCCAATTGACCCTGAACATTCAGCCATCCCGGCTCTCATCCCACTGTGTAGAGGAAGCTATAGACACCCTGGCTCTCATCCCACTGTGTAGAGGAGACTATAGACACCCTGGCTCTCATCCCACTGTGTAGAGGAGACTATAGACACCCTGGCTCTCATCCCACTGTGTAGAGGAGACTCTAGACACCCTGGCTCTCATCCCACTGTGTGGAGGAGACTATAGACATCCTGGCTCTCATCCCACTGTGTAGAGGAGAAGCTTGTTTTCCTTCTCCCCATTTCTGGTGTGTCAGGTTCCACCCTGAGCAACCCACTGTGTAGAAATAAATAGTGAGAGGTGGGGGGTGAGTCTAAGAGGGAGAGAGAGATGTGGGAGTGAGTCAGAGAGAGAGAGTATTCTGACAGAGAGATCAGAAAGAGAGAGAGCGAAAGAGAGAGAAGGGGGTAAGAGAGGAAGTGAGAAAGAGGAGTATAACATAGAGAGAGAGAGAATAACAGAGACAGAGCGAGAGAGACAGCGATAGAGAGAGAGACAGCGAGACAAGACATATATATATATATATATATATATATATAGAGAGAGAGAGAGAGAGAGAGAGAGAGAGAGAGAGAGAGAGACAGAGACAGAGAGAGAGACAGAGAGAGAGACAGAGAGAGAGAGAGACAGAGAGAGAGAGAGAGAGAGACAGAGAGAGAGAGAGGGAGACAGAGAGAGAGAGAGTGAGAGAGAATAAGAGAGAATAAGAGAATAATAGAGGCAGAGCGAGAGAGACAAGACATATATATATATATATATAGAGAGAGACAGCGATAGAGAGAGCGATAGAGAGAGACAAGACATATATATATATAGAGAGAGAGCGATAGAGAGAGAGACAGCGAGACAAGACATATATACAGTGCCTTGCGAAAGTATTCAGCCCCCTTGAACTTTGCGACCTTTTGCCACATTTCAGGCTTCAAACATAAAGATATAAAACTATATTTTTTGTGAAGAATCAACAACAAGTGGGACACAATCATGAAGTGGAGCGACATTTATTGGATATTTCAAACTTTTTTAACAAATCAAAAACTGAAAAATTGGGCGTGCAAAATTATTCAGCCCCTTTACTTTCAGTGCAGCAAACTCTCTCCAGAAGTTCAGTGAGGATCTCTGAATGATCCAATGTTGACCTAAATGACTAATGATGATAAATACAATCCACCTGTGTGTAATCAAGTCTCCGTATAAATGCACCTGCACTGTGATAGTCTCAGAGGTCCGTTAAAAGCGCAGAGAGCATCATGAAGAACAAGGAACACACCAGGCAGGTCCGAGATACTGTTGTGAAGAAGTTTAAAGCCGGATTTGGATACAAAAAGATTTCCCAAGCTTTAAACATCCCAAGGAGCACTGTGCAAACGATAATATTGAAATGGAAGGACCACTGCAAATCTACCAAGACCTGGCCGTCCCTCTAAACTTTCAGCTCATACAAGGAGAAGACTGATCACTGATCAAGAGTGGCAAGAAGAAAGCCATTTCTTAAAGATATCCATAAAAAGTGTAATTTAAAGTTTGCCACAAGCCACCTGGGAGACACACCAAACATGTGGAAGAAGGTGCTCTGGTCAGATGAAACCAAAATTTAACTTTTTGGCAACAATGCAAAACGTTATGTTTGGCGTAAAAGCAACACAGCTGAACACACCATCCCCACTGTCAAACATGGTGGTAGCAGCATCATGGTTTGGGCCTGCTTTTCTTCAGCAGGGACAGGGAAGATGGTTAAAATTGATGGGAAGATGGATGGAGCCAAATACAGGACCATTCTGGAAGAAAACCTGATGGAGTCTGCAAAAGACCTGAGACTGGGACGGAGATTTGTCTTCCAACAAGACAATGATCCAAAACATAAAGCAAAATCTACAATGGAATGGTTCAAAAATAAACATATCCAGGTGTTAGAATGGCCAAGTCAAAGTCCAGACCTGAATCCAATCGAGAATCTGTGGAAAGAACTGAAAACTGCTGTTCACAAATGCTCTCCATCCAACCTCACTGAGCTCGAGCTGTTTTGCAAGGAGGAATGGGAAAAAATTTCAGTCTCTCGATGTGCAAAACTGATAGAGACATACCCCAAGCGACTTACAGCTGTAATCGCAGCAAAAGGTGGCGCTACAAAGTATTAACTTAAGGGGGCTGAATAATTTTGCACGCCCAATTTTTCAGTTTTTGATTTGTTAAAAAAGTTTGAAATATCCAATAAATGTCGCTCCACTTCATGATTGTGTCCCACTTGTTGTTGATTCTTCACAAAAAATACAGTTTTATATCTTTATGTTTGAAGCCTGAAATGTGGCAAAAGGTCGCAAAGTTCAAGGGGGCCGAATTATTTCGCAAGGCACTGTATATATATATATATATATATAGAGAGAGACAGCGATAGAGAGAGAGACATCGAAACATAGAGAGAGACAAGACATATCTATATATAGAGAGAGAGAGACAGCGATAGAGAGAGAGACAGCGAGACATAGAGAGAGACAACAAGACATATATATATATATATATATATATTTAGAGAGAGAGAGAGAGAGAGAGAAAGAGAGACAGTGAGACACAGAGAGAGAGACAGACACAGAGGGAGATAGACAAAGAGGGAGAGAGAGAGAGGAGCAGCTTTTTTCGTTTATTTTTACTCTGGTCGTCTAATGGAGACAGGGATAGCAGAGGAGTGTCTCTGTGGAGCTTGAAGATATGAAGCAAACAGACAATCATAATATCAGTCATAAATATCACATTCCCAGTTTATGCTACAAATCATCTTTAGAAGAGGTTTTAAAAATAGGTTCTATTTGACACAACATTCCATTCCATGACAAAGGCATTGTTGGTAGAATAGATGGATGTTGTTAAACGCATGATTAATATAATTCAACCAATACATTTGTTGGTAGTACAGAAAATATTGCTATCAGGTTGTAAATCACAGCTGGCCTGGTACGTTGTTCGCTGCCTCCATTCGGGATTCACTGTTTCAGTTTCAATGACTCAATATTTTGGACAAAATCGGACAAAGTCTGGGAATGCCAATACAATCAAACTAGCAAGGGCAATAGCATGGCTAATAGGCTAGCGTATCTGCTTATGTAGCAAGATAAAACACTGAACTCATTGTTAGCTAGATAGCTAGCTTGCTAGCTGCTAGGAGGATATCATGTCATTGGAGGAGTGGGTGAGGGACTGACTTTTCCCCCTCTTATCGTTTTTCGGTGGCTTTACACAGCTAGAGAATTAGGTGTAATTTGGTTAGCTACCAAGAAATGTGATTTTGTTTTCCTAGCTATTTAGCTATGGTGAACTTTAACGACTGTTATCCAGTTAATAACTTGCGTTCACAAATTCCCTCTTGCGTTCACAAATTCCCTCTTGCGTTCACAAATTCCCTCTTGCGTTCACAAATTCCCTCTTGCGTTCACAAGTCCATTCTGGCTATCTACTCTGATTTCAGAGCACTCTCGTCTGAGTGTGCCAGAGCGTAGAATAACTGATGAATTTACAAACGCTCAACACCCGCTGAATATAACCGGTGTCAGTAAACGTAGGACAAAGTAGATAGGCAGAAAAAGTAGATAACATGTAAACAGCCTAACCAGCTCTGCTACGGTTAGTAACATGGAAGTAGCTAGCTGGCAATTTTAGCCAGTTAGCTTGGTTGCTTGTTTGAGACAAGCATGCATTTTGCAAGCAAACTGCAGAAAGCTACAATTCCCCATAGTTTATCAGAGCAAGTTTGACGGCCAACTAGCTGAAAAAGTTTGAGAGGGTTTATCTAATGTTACTTTGTTATATTTTAGCTCCTCTTGCTCTGGGAAGCATTAGTTGTTGGTCTTGTTGTTGTTGATCTGCATAAGTGATCTGCTACCTTTCCATGGTTGTTTGATCAATAGGACTGCAAAGTTCCCAAACGTGGTATATACATATTATCACTAATCCATTCAGGTGGCTTTTAGCGATCTAAAGTCGTGCTGTTGCAACTGCCTGTAAACACACAGTCCAGTTCAAAGGGAATGATGGTAGGCCCATGTAGCAAAGCACATAAAGGCGGCCCACTGTAGGCCCACCTCTGATTGGCTATGGCGCACCGGTCTGTGTAGACTCTGGACCTGGACGAGACAGATGTTTTGACTAGGTTTTATTTACTGCAGTGTCTATTATTGTCCAAACACATGGCCGCTTTCCCACTCTATATTGCTATAGATTATTATTATTTTTTATTTTTTTTACAAATGCCTTAATATACATAAGGAGAGTGATGGAGTGCTGCATCAGATGACCTGCCCTCAACCCAATTGCAATGGTTTGGGATGAGTTGGACCGCAGAGTGAAGGAAAAGCAGCCAACAAGTGCAGCCAACTCCTTCAAGACTGTTGGAAAAGCATTCCAGGTGAAGCTGGTTGAGAGAATGCCAATCGTGTGCAAAGCTGTCATCAAGGCAAAGGGTGGTTACTTTGAAGAATCTTAAATATCATATTTGTTTAACACTTTTAAAGGTTACAACATGATTCCATATGTGTTATTTCATAGCTTTGATGTGCTCACTATTATTCTACAATGTAGGAAATAGTACAAAATTAAGATAAACCCTGGAAATGGTGTGTCCAAACTTTTGACTGGTACTGTATGCGTCAGCCTACTCATCACACAAATAGGCTGTATTATATTTCAACATTAAAATACAATTCTCTAGCCTATAGTTGTAACTTTGTAGGCAGCATATGTTCCACCAGAATCGCATCTTCTCTTCTGCTTCATCATGGTTTGAACAATGTTTGTAATTCCAGTCCATATAATACAGTATAATAGAATACTGTACAGTAATACAGTTGACAATGAAAAAGATTAGACTTGGGCCTCCCAAGTGGCGCAGTGGTCTAAGGCACTGCATCGCAGTGCTGGCTGTGCCACTAGAGATCCTGGGTTTGAGTCCAGGCTCTGTCACAGCCAGCCAATACCGGGAGACCCATGTGGCGGGTTTGGCCGGGGTAGGCCGTCATTGTAAATATTTGTTTTCTGACTTTCCTCATTAAATAAAGGTTAGATACATTAAAACATATATATATAATGTAGGCACATGACCAGAAGATGAATGGAAGAGACAGGACAACGTACAGAACATGAATGGAAGTGACAGGACAACGTACAGAAGATGAATGGAAGTGACAGGACAACGTACAGAACATGAATGGAAGTGACAGGACAACGTACAGAACATGAATGGAAGTGACAGGACAACGTACAGAACATGAATGGAAGTGACAGGACAACGTACAGAACATGAATGGAAGTGGCAGGACAACGTACAGAACATGAATGGAAGTGACAGGACAACGTACAGAACATGAATGGAGGTGACAGGACAACGTACAGAACATGAATGGAAGTGACAGGACAACGTACAGAAGATTAATGGAAGTGACAGGACAACGTACAGAAGATGAATGGAAGTGACAGGACAACGTACAGAAGATGAATGGAAGTGACAGGACAACGTACAGAAGATGAATGGAAGAGACAGGACAACGTACAGAAGATTAATGGAAGTGACAGGACAACGTACAGAACATGAATGGAAGTGACAGGACAACGTACAGAACATGAATGGAAGTGACAGGACAACGTACAGAACATGAATGGAAGTGACAGGACAACGTACAGAAGATGAATGGAAGTGACAGGACAACGTACAGAAGATGAATGGAAGTGACAGGACAACGTACAGAAGATGAATGGAAGAGACAGGACAACGTACAGAACATGAATGGAAGTGACAGGACAACGTACAGAACATGAATGGAGGTGACAGGACAACGTACAGAACATGAATGGAAGTGACAGGACAACGTACAGAACATGAATGGAAGTGACAGGACAACGTACAGAAGATGAATGGGAGTGACAGGACAACGTACAGAACATGAATGGAAGTGACAGGACAATGTACAGAAGATGAATGGAAGTGACAGGACAACGTACAGAACATGAATGGAAGTGACAGGACAACGTACAGAAGATGAATGGGAGTGACAGGACAACGTACAGAACATGAATGGAAGTGACAGGACAATGTACAGAAGATGAATGGGAGTGACAGGACAACGTACAGAAGATGAATGGGAGTGACAGGACAACGTACAGAAGATGAATGGAAGTGACAGGACAACGTACAGAAGATGAATGGGAGTGACAGGACAACGTACAGAACATGAATGGAAGTGACAGGACAATGTACAGAAGATGAATGGAAGTGACAGGACAACGTACAGAACATGAATGGAAGTGACAGGACAACGTACAGAACATGAATGGAAGTGACAGGACAACGTACAGAAGATGAATGGGAGTGACAGGACAACGTACAGAACATGAATGGAAGTGACAGGACAATGTACAGAAGATGAATGGGAGTGACAGGACAACGTACAGAAGATGAATGGGAGTGACAGGACAACGTACAGAAGATGAATGGAAGTGACAGGACAACGTACAGAAGATGAATGGGAGTGACAGGACAACGTACAGAAGATGAATGGAAGTGACAGGACAACGTACAGAACATGAATGGAAGTGACAGGACAACGTACAGAAGATGAATGGGAGTGACAGGACAACGTACAGAAGATGAATGGAAGTGACAGGACAATGTACAGAAGATGAATGGAAGTGACAGGACAACGTACAGAACATGAATGGAAGTGACAGGACAACGTACAGAACATGAATGGAAGTGACAGGACAACGTACAGAAGATGAATGGGAGTGACAGGACAACGTACAGAAGATGAATGGAAGTGACAGGACAATGTACAGAAGATGAATGGAAGTGACAGGACAACGTACAGAACATGAATGGAAGTGACAGGAAAACGTACAGAAGATGAATGGGAGTGACAGGACAACGTACAGAAGATGAATGGAAGTGACAGGACAACGTACAGAACATGAATGGAAGTGACAGGACAACGTACAGAACATGAATGGAAGTGACAGGACAACGTACAGAAGATGAATGGGAGTGACAGGACAACGTACAGAACATGAATGGAAGTGACAGGACAATGTACAGAAGATGAATGGGAGTGACAGGACAACGTACAGAACATGAATGGGAGTGACAGGACAATGTACAGAAGATAAACGGAAGTGACCATTCGGCCTCGCAGAGTATGGTTACAGATACAGGATCCGAGAATGTAAATCTTGTACCGTATTTGAGGTTTGAAAAGGCTCCCAATAACATGTATAAGTCAAGAAAGACTTACACTGTATATAAAATAAATGATACATTACAGAATAAGAAAGAATAAATTACTATCAACTAACGTGATTACACACATCTTCAGTTCAGAATAATCTCTAAGAGACTATGTGGGTCACACAGGGGGCTTATCAGAGTATCAGTGAATTCACTGCCCTTTTAATCAAATTGAAGAGTGAACTTGAACCCCCAACCTGAATTACCAACTCGTTGAACTCTGGCAAACTAAAAAACCACATACCCAAATTCTAATCAACTTTACATGAAGGAATGTGCCTGATAACCAGTCAACCCATCATATCATTTCAATCCAGTCACTTTAAAATACATACAATGTAATAAGACAAATGAAAACGAAAACAAAACCAAAAGACAACAATTGAATTCACATAATAACATTAATTTAGTCCAATTCGAGTTTCAAACAGTCTTCAGTCGTCCCATGTCTTGTCCAGGGCTGAAGGTGCGTGCTCAGGATGTGCGCCGTTGTCTGAACAATAAACGTATGGGCGTCTTTAAGAAAAATGTCATTTTGAATCAACACACCCGGGCTGGCTTCAGCAACTCCACAGACACAAGTATCATCTTCTCTCATTTTTTCCACTATAGTCTCAGTTCCTGTCTTCTGTGCTGTCCAGTTCACAGGCCCAGATATCCTGTCCAACAGCCACATCAAACATCAAGTTCTATTGAGCCGGACACTGTAGAAGAATACTTTACAGTCTATTTTCCTTACAGTCTACAGAAATGTGTCCTTTTTTTCTTTTAACCTACATGTTTTTTTAGAGATGGGTACTCAGAACCAGGCCATAACCCAGTAGTAGAAGCTATTTGAAGTGACATTCAACTACTTTACAACCTTGTTTCAATAACGTCAACCTGCTGGTTGTATTCTGGTTGTAAGCAAATCAAATCAAGATTTATTTACACTACAAACTCAAAAGTTAGGGGTCACTTAGAAATGTCTTTGTTTTTCAGGAACACATACATGAATGGAGTTGCAAAATTAATAAAAAATATAGTCAAGACGTTGACAAGGTTATAAATAATGATGTTATATTGAAATAATAATTGAGATCCGGTGATTGTGCTGGCCATCCCATTATACACAGAATACCAACGGACTGCTTCTTCCCTAGTTATTGCATAGTTTGGAGCTGTGCTAAGGGTCATTGTCCTGTTGTAGGAGGAAATTGGCTCCGGTTAAGCACCGTCCACAGGGTATGGCGTAGCGTTGCAAAATGGAGTGATATCCTTCCTTCTTCAAGATCCCTTTTACCCTGTACAAATCTCCCACTTTACCACCACCAAAGCACCCCCAGACCATCACATTGCCTCCACCATGCTTGACAGATGATGTCAAGAACTCCTCCAGTATCCTTTCATTTTTTCTGCGTCTCACAAATGTTCTTCTTTGTGATCAGAACACCTAAAAATTTGATACGTCTGTCCATAACACTTTTTTCCAATCTTCCTCTGTCCAGTGTCTGTGTTCTTTTTCCCATCTTAATCTTTTATTTTTATTGGCCAGTCTGAGATATGTATTTTTCTTTGAAACTCTGCCTAGAAGGCCAACATCCCGGAGTCACCTCTTCACTGTTGATGTTGAGACTGGTGTTTAGTGGGTACTATTTAATGAAGCTGCCAGTTGAGGACTTGTAATGCATCTGTTTCTCAAACTAGACACTCTATGGTACGTGTCCTCTTGCTCAGTTGTGCACCGTGGCCTCCCACTCCTCTTTCTATTCTGGTTAGAGCCAGTTTGCGCTGTTCTGTGAAGGGAGTAGTACACAGAGTTGTACAAGATCTTCAGTTTCTTTGCAATTTCTCACATGGAAAAGCCTTGATTTCGCAGAACAAAAATAGAGTGACGAGTTTCAGAAGAAAGTTTTTTGTTTCTGTCCATTTTGAGCATGTAATCGAACCCACAAATGCTGATGCTCCAGATACTCAACTCGTCTAAAGAAGGACAGTTTTATTGCTTCATTAATAAGAACAACAGTTTTCAGCTGTGCTAACATAATTGCAAAAGGGTTTTCAAAATGACAAACTTGGATTAGCTAACACAACGTGCCATTGGAACACAGGAGAGATGGTTGCTGTTAATGGACCTCTGTACAGTGGCTTGCGAAAGTATTCACCCCCTTTGGAATTTTTCCTATTTTGTTGCATTATAACCTGGAATTACAATACGATTATGTATTACAATACGATTATGATTTTTGGGGGGGTTGTATCATTTGATTAACACAACATACCTGCTACTTTGAAGATCCAAATATTTATTATTGTGAGATAAACAAACTTGAGTGTGCATAACTATTCACCCCGCCTGAAAGTCAATACTTTGTAGGGCCACCTTTTGCAGCAATTATAGCTGCAAGTCTCTTCAGGTATGTCTCTAATAAGCTTGGCACATCTAGCCACTGGGATTTTGCCCATTCTTCAAGGCAAAACTGCTCCAGCTCCTTCAAGTTGGATGGGTTCCGCTGGTGTAAAGCAATATTTAAGTCATACCATTGTCAAATGGATTGAGGTCTGGGCTTTGACTAGGCCATTGCAAGACATTTAAATGTTTCCCCTTAATTAAACCACTCGAGTGTTGCTTTAGCAGTATGCTTAGGGTCATTGTCCTGCTGGAAGGTGAACCTCCATCCCAGTCTCAAGTCTCTGGAAGACGGAAACAGGTTTCCCTCAAAAATGTCCCTGTATTTTGTGCCATCCATCAGTCCTTCATTTCTGACCAGTTTTCAAGTCCCCGCTGATGAAAAACATCCCCACAGCATAATGCTGCCACCACCATGCTTCACTGTGGGGATGGTGTTCTCGGGGTGATGAGAGGTGTTGGTTGGCGCCAGACATAGCGTTTTTCTTGATGGTCTCATCTGACCAGAGAACCTTCTTCTATATGTTTTTGGAATCTTCCACATGCCTTTTGGCGAACACCAAACGTGTTTGCTTATTTTTTTCTTTAAGCAATGGCTTTTTTCTGGCCTCTCTTCTGTAAAGCCCAGCTCTGTGGAGTGTACGGCTTAAAATGGTACTATGGATAGATACTCCATTCTCCTCTGTGGAGCTTTGCAGCTCCTTCAGGGTTGTCTTTGGTCTCTTTGTTCCTCTCTGATTAATGCCATCCTGGCCTGGTCCATGAGTTTTGGTGTGCGGCCCTCTCTTGGCAGGTTTGTTCTGGTGCCATATTCTTTACATTTTTTAAATAATGGATTTAATGGTGCCCCATGGGATGTTCAAAGTTTCTGATATTATTTTATATCCCAACCTTGATCTGTACTAAACTGAAAGACTAAAAAAGCACCTTAAAAGGAAAACCAAAGCTAAAAAGGTGTGCTTTAAGACCAGTTTTAAATACACTGCTCAACAAAAATAAAGGGAACACTTAAACAACACAATGTAACTCCAAGTCAATCACACTTCTGTGAAATCAAACTGTCCACTCAGGAAGCAACACTGATTGACAATACATTTCACATGCTGTTGTGCAACTGGAATAGACAACAGGTGGAAATTATAGGCAATTAGCAAGACACGCCCAATAAAGGAGTGGTTCTGCAGGTGGTGACCACAGACCACTTCTCAGTTCCTATGCTTCCTGGCTGATGTTTTGGTCACTTTTGAATGCTGGCGGTGCTTTCACTCTAGTGGTAGCATGAGACGGAGTCTACAACCCACACAAGTGGCTCAGGTAGTGCAGCTCATCCAGGATGGGACATCAATGCGAGCTGTGGCAAGAAGGTTTGCTGTGTCTGTCAGCGTAGTGTCCAGAGCATGGAGGCGCTACCAGGAGACAGGCCAGTACATCAGGAGACGTGGAGGAGGCCGTAGGAGGGCAACAACCCAGCAGCAGGACCGCTACCTCCGCCTTTGTGAAAGGAGGAGCAGGAGGGGCAGTGCCAGAGCCCTGCAAAATGACCTCCAGCAGGCCACAAATGTGCATGTGTCTGCTCAAACGGTCAGAAACAGACTCCATGAGGGTGGTATGAGGGCCCGACGTCCACAGGTGGGGTTGTGCTTACAGCCCAACACCGTGCAGGACGTTTGGCATTTGCCAGAGAACACCAAGATTGGCAAATTCGCCACTGGCGCCCTGTGCTCTTCACAGATGAAAGCAGGTTCACACTGAGCACATGTGACAGACGTGACAGAGTCTGGAGATGCCGTGGAGAACGTTCTGCTGCCTGCAACATCCTCCAGCATGACCGGTTTGGCGGTGGGTCAGTCATGGTGTGGGGTGGCATTTCTTTGGGGGGCACAGCCCTCCATGTGCTCGCCAGAGGTAGCCTGACTGCCATTAGGTACCGAGATGAGATCCTCAGACCCCTTGTGAGACCATATGCTGGTGCGGTTGGCCCTGGGTTCCTCCTAATGCAAGACAATGCTAGACCACATGTGGCTGGAGTGTGTCAGCAGTTCCTGCAAGAGGAAGGCATTGATGCTATGGACTGGCCCGCCCGTTCCCCAGACCTGAATCCAATTGAGCACATCTGGGACATCATGTCTCGCTCCATCCACCACAGACTGTCCAGGTGTTGGCAGATGCTTTAGTCCAGGTCTGGGAGGAGATCCCTCAGGAGACCATCCGCCACCTCATCAGGAGCATGCCCAGGCGTTGTAGGGAGGTCATACAGGCACTTGGAGGCCACACACACTACTGAGCCTCATTTTGACTTGTTTTAAGGACATTACATCAAAGTTGGATCAGCCTGTAGTGTCGTTTTCCACTTTAATTTTGAGTGTGACTCCAAATCCAGACCTCCATGGGTTGATACATTTTATTTCCATTTATCATTTTTGTGTGATTTTGTTGTCAGCACATTCAACTATGTAAAGAAAAAAGTATTTAATAAGAATATTTCATTCATTCAGATCTAGGATGTGTTATTTTAGTGTTCCCTTTATTTTTTGGGGCAGTGTATGTCCACTGCCCCCCCCCCCTCCCCATATTATAATATGAATAATAATTAAGACTGGGAGAGCATTACATTATAACATGAATAATAATACATTGCATTTGTCGAAGCGCTTTCATTTACTGACATAAATCACAAAGGTGAGACATAGCCAATAGTCAAGTTGTCATGAACCTTCTCAGAGTAGATGTGCTGATGTACTGTAGGAAGTCCCACCTGTCAATTCTTTAAGAATCTAGGCAAAACTGATCCTAAATCAGCCCTACTCTGAGAGGCTTGATACATATGGGTCTTGGAGGTTGTGTGGAAGAGCAAGAATTCCTTTTAGCTGGGACCTCCCACTAAGAATACCCAACACAGACAACATGTACAATCTTACCCAATGTGCACCTGGACTGCATGAGTCTGGTTGCACCACAGTCTTTTTTGGCATTGATAGTTGTCCCAGTGCAAAATACACAACAACATTATCATCACCATGATACTGTCTCAGGGTTTGTCTCTGCGCTGTTGTTGGACTGGACTTCATCACTGGCATCCTCCTGTGGTATGGTAATGTATTTTCCCTCTCCTTTCGCTGTGTGTGTGTGTGTGTGTGTGTGTGTGTGTGTGTGTGTGTGTGTGTGTGTGTGTGTGTGTGTGTGTGTGTGTGTGTGTGTGTGTGTGTGTGTGTGTGTGTGTGTGTGTGTGTGTGTGTGTGTGTGTGAAAGAGAGAGAGAGCCAACAACTCCCTGAGGGTCAAGAGAGAATCTGTCCAGCCAGCTGTTCTCTGGAAACGCTTCCCTCTTCACAAATATGTGTCTTGTCTTGTTCAGCTCACTTCTAGGAGGAGATGAGAGAAGAGGGGAGAGGGGGAGAGGGGGTGGGATGATAGGAGGGGAGGAGGGGAGGAGAGATGGACAGGAGGAGGAGAGGAGAGGCTGGGGGGAGGAGAGGGGATGGGATGATAAGAGAGGAGGGGAGGAGGAAGAGAGGAGGGGAGAGGGGGTGCAATGAGAGGAGAGGAGGGGAGGAGGGGAGGAGAGGAAAGGCTGGGGGAAGGAGAAGGGAGGGGAGGGGAGGGAGGGAGTGAATGAGGGAGGGAGGGAGGGAGGGAGGGAGGGAGGGAGGGAGGGAGGGAGGGAGGGAGGGAGTAGAGGTGGTGGGGGCGGAATGAGAGGAGGAGAGGAATGATCGGAGAGGAGGAGAGGGGAGAGGAGAGGAGGTGGGGGGTTTAATGATAGTAGAGGATGGGAGAGGTGAGGAGAGGTGAGGTGAGGTTAGGGGAGGGGAGGGGATGAGAGGGTGTGGAATGAGAGGAGAGGAGGGGAGAGGAGGGGATGAGGAGAGGAATGATGGAGAGGAGAGGATAGGATACTTAGGATAGGAGAGGAGAGGAGAGGAGAGGGGAGGGGAGGGGATGAGAGAAGAGGGGGGGAGAGGTGTGGGGATGGGAGAGGAGAGACAGTTGTTTATAAATAGAGAGGATAGTGCTGTAGTAAAGGGGTTGGAGGATAGGAGAGAAGAGGTGTGGGGATGGGAGAGGAGGAGAGGTGTGGGGATGGGAGAGGAGAGACAGTTGTTTATAAATAGAGAGGATAGTGCTGTAGTAAAGGGGTTGGAGGATAGGAGAGAGGAGGAGAGGTGTGGGGATGGGAGAGGAGAGACAGTTGTTTATAAATAGAGAGGATAGTGCTGTAGTAAAGTGTCATGTTCCCACCACAGGAGGTTGGTGGTTCCTTAATAGGGGAGGATGGGTTTATAGTAATGGCTGGAACGGAATTAATGGAATGGTATCAAATACATCAAACATGCCATTCCATTCGTTCCGTTCCAGCCATTATTATGAGCCGTCCTCCCCTCAGCAGTCTCCGCTGGATCCCACCCACACAAAACACTTTCCTTTCTGTCCCACAATTCTGATACGTTGGTGAATGTGAACGATTAAAATGAGTGCCAATCAAAACAAACCTCTGTTTCCACAAACAGAACTGAAGCCCTTTACACACACCTGTTGTGAAGACTATAAGGTCAACACGTGGCCATGTTGCCAATATAAACAGAATCATTTAGTGTTTCTGCCAACTAGCATGATGTAACAGTGAATGGTCCTGTTGCTTAGTCACTTTATCCCTACCTATATGTATATATTTCTTCCAAAATGGCCTTGTACTCCTGCACATTGACTCTGTACTGGTAGCCTGTATATATAGCCACGTTTTTACCTCGTACTCCTGCACATTGACTCTGTACTGGTAGCCTGTATTTATAGCCACGTTTTTACCTCGTACTCCTGCACATTTACTCAGTACTGGTAGCCTGCATATATAGACAAGATACTACCTCATACCCCTGCATATTGACTCAGTACTGACACCCTGTATATATAGACAAGATACTACCTCGTACCCCTGCATATTGACTAAGTACTGGTACCCTGCATATATAGCCAGCCATGTTATTACCTCGTACCCTGCGTATTGACTCAGCACTGGTACCCTGAATGTAAAGGGTCTAACTGTAAAGGGTCTAACTGTAGGGTCTAACTGTACAGGGTCTAACTGTAGGGTCTAACTGTACAGGGTCTAACTGTAGGGTCTAACTGTACAGGGTCTAACTGTAAAGGGTCTAACTTTAGGGTCTAACTGTAGGGTCTAACTGTAAATGCCCTAACTGTCAAGGGTTTAACTCTAGGGTCTAACTGTAAAGGACCTAACTGTACAGGGTCTAACTGTAAAGGGTCTAACTGTAGGGTCTAACTGTAAAGGGTCTAACTGTAAAGGGTCTAACTGTAAAGGGTCTAACTGTACAGGGTCTAACTGTAAAGGGTCTAACTGTAGGGTCTAACTGTACAGGGCCTAACTGTAAAGGGTCTAACTGTAAAAGGTCTAACTGTAAATGCCCTAACTGTAAAGGGTCTAACTGTAAAGGGCCTAACTGTAAAGGGTCTAATTGTAGGGTCTAACTGTGAAGGGCCTAACTGTACACGGTCTAACTGTACAGGGTCTAACTGTAAAGGGTCTAACTGTAGGGTCTAACAGTACAGAGTCTAACTGTAAAGGGCCTAACTGTACAGGGCCTAACTGTACAGGGCCTAACTGTAAAGGGCCTCACTGTAGGGTCGAACTGTAAAGGACCTAACTGTAAAGTGTCTAACTGTACAGGGTCTAACTGTAAAGGGCCTAATTGTAAAGGGTCGCATTTGTACAGGGTCTAACTGTAAAGGGTCTAACTGTAAATGGTCTAACTGTACAGGGCCTAACTGTACAGGGCCTAACTGTAAAGGGCCTCACTGTAGGGTCTAACTGTAAAGGGCCACTGTAGGGTCTAACTGTAAAGAGCCTAACTGTAAAGGGCCTCACTGTGGGGTCTAACTGTAAAGGGTCTAACTGTACAGGGTCTAAATGTACAGGGTCTAAATGTACAGGGTCTAACTGTTAAGGGCCTAACTGTAAAGGTTCAAACTGTAAAGGGCCTAACTGTAAAGGGTCTAACTGTAAAGGGTCAAACTGTAGGGTCTAACTGTAAAGGGTCTAACTGTAAAGGGTCTAACTGTAAAGGGTCTAACTGTACAGGGTCTAACTGTAAAGGGTCTAACTGTAGGGTCTAACTGTACAGGGCCTAACTGTAAAGGGTCTAACTGTAAAAGGTCTAACTGTAAATGCCCTAACTGTAAAGGGTCTAACTGTAAAGGGCCTAACTGTAAAGGGTCTAATTGTAGGGTCTAACTGTGAAGGGCCTAACTGTACACGGTCTAACTGTACAGGGTCTAACTGTAAAGGGTCTAACTGTAGGGTCTAACAGTACAGAGTCTAACTGTAAAGGGCCTAACTGTACAGGGCCTAACTGTACAGGGCCTAACTGTAAAGGGCCTCACTGTAGGGTCGAACTGTAAAGGACCTAACTGTAAAGTGTCTAACTGTACAGGGTCTAACTGTAAAGGGCCTAATTGTAAAGGGTCGCATTTGTACAGGGTCTAACTGTAAAGGGTCTAACTGTAAATGGTCTAACTGTACAGGGCCTAACTGTACAGGGCCTAACTGTAAAGGGCCTCACTGTAGGGTCTAACTGTAAAGGGCCACTGTAGGGTCTAACTGTAAAGAGCCTAACTGTAAAGGGCCTCACTGTGGGGTCTAACTGTAAAGGGCCTAACTGTAAAGGGTCTAACTGTACAGGGTCTAAATGTACAGGGTCTAACTGTAAGGGCCTAATTGTAGGGTTTAAATGTAAAGGGTCTAACTGTACAGGGTCTAAATGTACAGGGTCTAAATGTACAGGGTCTAACTGTTAAGGGCCTAACTGTAAAGGTTCAAACTGTAAAGGGCCTAACTGTAAAGGGTCTAACTGTAAAGGGTCAAACTGTAAAGGGTCTAACTGTAAAGGGCCTAACTGTAAAGGGCCTAACTGTAAAGGGTCTAACTGTAAAGGGTCAAACTGTAAAGGGCCGAAATGTACAGGGTCTAACTGTACAGGGTCTAACTGTACAGGGTCTAACTGTAGAGGGCCTTTTAGTAGGGTCTAACTGTAAAGGGTCTAACTGTAAATAGTCTAACTGTACGGGCCTAATTGTACAGGGCCTAACTGTAAAGTGCCTCACTGTAGGGTCTAACTGTAAAGGGCCTAACTGTAAAGGGTCTAACTGTAGAGGGCCTTTTAGTAGGGTCTAACTGTACAGGGTCTAACTGTACAGGGTCTAACTGTAACGGCTCTTACTGTAGGGTCTAACTGTACAGGGTCTAACTGTACAGGGTCTAACTGTAGGGTCTAACTGTAGGGTCTAACTGTACAGGGTCTAACTGTAAAGGGACTAACTGTAAATAGTTTTTAGTAGGGTCTAACTGCAAAGGATCTAACTGTAGGGTCTAACTGTAAAGGGCCTTTTAGAAGGGTATAACTGTAAAGGGTCAAACTGTAAAGGGCCTAACTTTAAAGGGGCTAAATGTGAAGGGCCTAACTTTAGGCTCTAACTGTAGGGTCTAACTGTAAAGGGTCTAACTGTAAAAGGTCTAGCTGTACAGGGTCTAACTGTAAAGGGTCTAACTGTACAGGGTCTAACTGTAAAGGGTCTAACTGTAAAGGGTCTAACTGTACAGGGCCTAACTGTAAAAGGTCTAACTGTAAAAGGTCTAACTGTAAATGCCCTAACTGTAAAGGGTCTAACTGTAAAGGGCCTAACTGTAAAGGGTCTAACTGTAGGGTCTAACTGTAAACGGCCTAACTGTACAGGGTCTAACTGTACAGGGTCTAACTGTAAAGGGTCTAACTGTAGGGTCTAACAGTACAGAGTCTAACTGTAAAGGGCTTAATAGTAGGGTCTAACTGTAGGGTCTAACTGTAAAGGGTCTAACTGTACAGGGCCTAACTGTACAGGGCCTAACTGTAAAGGGCCTCACTGTAGGGTCGAACTGTACAGGGTCTAACTGTAAAGGGCCTAACTGTAAAGGGTCTAATTGTAAAGGGGTTTTACTATAAAGGGTCTAACTGTAAATGGTCTAACTGTACAGGGCCTAACTGTAAAGGGCCTCACTATAGGGTCTAACTGTAAAGGGCCTAACTGTAAAGGGTCTAACTGTACAGGGTCTAACTGTAAAGGGTCTTACTGTAGGGTATGACTGTACAGGGTCTAAATGTACAGGGTCTAAATGTACAGGGTCTAACTGTAAAGGGTCTAACTGTAAAGGGCCTTTTAGTAGGGTCTAACTGTAAAGGGTCTAACTGTACAGGGTCTAACTGTAACGGGTCTTACTGTAGGGTCTAACTGTACAGGGTATAACTGTAAAGGGTCTAACTGTAGGGTCTAACTGTAAAGGGACTAACTGTAAAGAGCCTTTTAGTAGGGTCTAACTGCAAAGGGCCTAACTGTAAAGGGTCTAACTGTACAGGGTCTAACTGTAAAGGGCCTTTTAGTAGGGTATCACTGTAAAGGGTCAAACTGTAAAGGGTCTAACTGTAAAAGGTTCTAACTGTACAGGGTCTAACTGTAGCGGGTCTTACTGTAGGGTATAACTGTAAAGGGTCTAACTGTAGGGTCTAACTGCAAAAGGCCTAACTGTAAAGGGTCTAACTGTAGGGTCGAACTATAGGGTCTAACTGTAAAGGGTCTAACTGTAAAGGGTCTAACTGTAAAGGGTCTAACTTTAAAGGGCCTAACTGTAAAGGGTCTAACTGTAAAGGGTCTAACTGTAAATGCCCTAACTGTAAAGGGCCTAGCTGTAAAGGGTCTAACTGTAGGGTCGAACTGTAAAGGGACTAACTATAAAGGGTTTAACTCTAGGGTCTAACTGTAAAGGGTCTAACTGTAAAGGGTCTAACTGTAGTGTCTAACTGTAAAGGGTCTAACTGTACAGGGCCTAACTGTACAGGGCCTAACTGTACAGGGCCTAACTGTACAGGGCCTCACTGTAGGGTCGAACTGTAAAGGGTCTAACTGTAAATGGTCTAACTGTACAGGGCCTAACTGTACAGTGCCTAACTGTAAAGGGCCTAACTGTAAAGGGTCTAACTGTATGGGGTCTAACTGTACAGGGCCTAACTGTAAAAGGTCTAACTCTAAATGCCCTAACTGTAAAGGGCCTAACTGTAAAGGGTCTAACTGTAGGGTATAACTTTACAGGGTCTAACTGTACAGGGTCTAACTGTACAGGGTCTAACTGTAAAGGGTCTAACTGTAGGGTCTAACAGTACAGAGTCTAACTGTAAAGGGCTTAATAGTAGGGTCTAACTGTAGTGTCTAACTGTAAAGGGTCTAACTGTACAGGGCCTAACTGTACAGGGCCTAACTGTACAGGGCCTAACTGTACAGGGCCTCACTGTAGGGTCGAACTGTAAAGGGCCTAACTGTAAAGGGTCTAACTGTACAGGGTCTAACTGTAAAGGGCCTAACTGTAAAGGGTCTAATTGTAAAGGGTCTAACTGTAAAGGGTCTAACTGTAAATGGTCTAACTGTACAGGGCCTAACTGTACAGTGCCTAACTGTAAAGGGCCACACTATAGGGTCTAACTGTAAAGGGCCTCACTGTAGGGTCTAACTGTAAAGGGCCTAACTGTAAAGGGACTCACTGTAGGGTCTAACTGTAAAGGGCCTAACTGTAAAGGGTCTAACTGTACAGGGTCTAAATGTACAGGGTCTAACTGTAAAGGGCCTAATAGTAGGGTTTAAATGTAAAGGGTCTAACTGTACAGGGTCTAACTGTAAAGGGTCTTACTGTAGGGTCTAACTGTACAGGGTCTAAATGTACAGGGTCTAAATGTACAGGGTCTAACTGTAAAGGGTCTAACTGTTAAGGGCCTAACTGTAAATGGTCAAAGTGTAAAGGGCCTAACTGTAAAGGGTCTAACTGTAAAGGGTCAAACTGCAAAGGGTCACACTGCAAAGGGTCTAACTGTAAAGGGCCTAACTGTAAAGGGTCTAACTGTAAAGGGTCTAACTGTAAAGGGCCGAAATGTAAAGTGTCTAACTGTAAAGGGCCTTTTAGTAGGGTCTAACTGTACAGGGTCTAACTGTAACGGTTCTTACTGTAGGGTCTAACTGTACAGGGTCTAACTGTAGGGTCTAACTGTAGGGTCTAACTGTAAAGGGTCTAACGGTAAAGGGCCTAACTTTACAGGGTATAACTGAAGTTTCTAACTGTAAAGGGTCTAACTGTAGGGTCTAACTGTACAGGGTCTAACTGTAAAGGGACTAACTGTAAAGAGCCTTTTAGTAGGGTCTAACTGCAAAGGATCTAACTGTAGGGTCTAACTGTACAGGGTCAAACTGTAAAGGGCCTAACTTTAAAGGGCCTAACTGTAAAGGATCTAACTTTAGGGTCTAACTGTAGGGTCTAACTGTAAAGGGTCTAACTGTAAAGGGTCTAACTGTACAGGGTCTAACTGTAAAGGGCCTTTTAGTAGGGTATCACTGTAAAGGGTCAAACTGTAAAGGGTCTAACTGTAAAAGGTTCTAACTGTACAGGGTCTAACTGTAGCGGGTCTTACTGTAGGGTATAACTGTAAAGGGTCTAACTGTAGGGTCTAACTGCAAAAGGCCTAACTGTAAAGGGTCTAACTGTAGGGTCGAACTATAGGGTCTAACTGTAAAGGGTCTAACTGTAAAGGGTCTAACTGTAAAGGGTCTAACTTTAAAGGGCCTAACTGTAAAGGGTCTAACTGTAAAGGGTCTAACTGTAAATGCCCTAACTGTAAAGGGCCTAGCTGTAAAGGGTCTAACTGTAGGGTCGAACTGTAAAGGGACTAACTATAAAGGGTTTAACTCTAGGGTCTAACTGTAAAGGGTCTAACTGTAAAGGGTCTAACTGTAGTGTCTAACTGTAAAGGGTCTAACTGTACAGGGCCTAACTGTACAGGGCCTAACTGTACAGGGCCTAACTGTACAGGGCCTCACTGTAGGGTCGAACTGTAAAGGGTCTAACTGTAAATGGTCTAACTGTACAGGGCCTAACTGTACAGTGCCTAACTGTAAAGGGCCTAACTGTAAAGGGTCTAACTGTATGGGGTCTAACTGTACAGGGCCTAACTGTAAAAGGTCTAACTCTAAATGCCCTAACTGTAAAGGGCCTAACTGTAAAGGGTCTAACTGTAGGGTATAACTTTACAGGGTCTAACTGTACAGGGTCTAACTGTACAGGGTCTAACTGTAAAGGGTCTAACTGTAGGGTCTAACAGTACAGAGTCTAACTGTAAAGGGCTTAATAGTAGGGTCTAACTGTAGTGTCTAACTGTAAAGGGTCTAACTGTACAGGGCCTAACTGTACAGGGCCTAACTGTACAGGGCCTAACTGTACAGGGCCTCACTGTAGGGTCGAACTGTAAAGGGCCTAACTGTAAAGGGTCTAACTGTACAGGGTCTAACTGTAAAGGGCCTAACTGTAAAGGGTCTAATTGTAAAGGGTCTAACTGTAAAGGGTCTAACTGTAAATGGTCTAACTGTACAGGGCCTAACTGTACAGTGCCTAACTGTAAAGGGCCACACTATAGGGTCTAACTGTAAAGGGCCTCACTGTAGGGTCTAACTGTAAAGGGCCTAACTGTAAAGGGACTCACTGTAGGGTCTAACTGTAAAGGGCCTAACTGTAAAGGGTCTAACTGTACAGGGTCTAAATGTACAGGGTCTAACTGTAAAGGGCCTAATAGTAGGGTTTAAATGTAAAGGGTCTAACTGTACAGGGTCTAACTGTAAAGGGTCTTACTGTAGGGTCTAACTGTACAGGGTCTAAATGTACAGGGTCTAAATGTACAGGGTCTAACTGTAAAGGGTCTAACTGTTAAGGGCCTAACTGTAAATGGTCAAAGTGTAAAGGGCCTAACTGTAAAGGGTCTAACTGTAAAGGGTCAAACTGCAAAGGGTCACACTGCAAAGGGTCTAACTGTAAAGGGCCTAACTGTAAAGGGTCTAACTGTAAAGGGTCTAACTGTAAAGGGCCGAAATGTAAAGTGTCTAACTGTAAAGGGCCTTTTAGTAGGGTCTAACTGTACAGGGTCTAACTGTAACGGTTCTTACTGTAGGGTCTAACTGTACAGGGTCTAACTGTAGGGTCTAACTGTAGGGTCTAACTGTAAAGGGTCTAACGGTAAAGGGCCTAACTTTACAGGGTATAACTGAAGTTTCTAACTGTAAAGGGTCTAACTGTAGGGTCTAACTGTACAGGGTCTAACTGTAAAGGGACTAACTGTAAAGAGCCTTTTAGTAGGGTCTAACTGCAAAGGATCTAACTGTAGGGTCTAACTGTACAGGGTCAAACTGTAAAGGGCCTAACTTTAAAGGGCCTAACTGTAAAGGATCTAACTTTAGGGTCTAACTGTAGGGTCTAACTGTAAAGGGTCTAACTGTAAAGGGTCTAACTGTAAAGGGTCTAACTTTAGGGTCTAACTGTAGGGTCTAACTGTAAAGGGTCTAACTGTAGGGTCTAACTGTAGGGTCTAACTGTAAATGCCCTAACTGTAAATGGTCTAACCGTAGGGTCTAACTGTAAAGTGTCTAACTGTAAAGGGTCTAACTCTAGGGTCTAACTGTGAAGGGCCTAACTGTACAGGGTCTACCTGTAAAGGGTCTAACTGTAGGGTCTAACTGTAAAGGGTCTAACTGTAAAGGGTCTAACTGTAGGGTCTAACTGTACAGGGTCTAACTGTAAAGGGTCTAACTGTAGGGTCTAACTGTAAAAGGTCTAACTGTAAATGCCCTAACTGTAAAGGGTCTAACTGTAAAATGTCTAACTGTAGGGTCTAACAGTAGGGTGTAACTGTAGGGCCTATCTGTAGCGTGCAATAATACACTCCATCTGCAAATTGCTTTTGGGAACTTCGGCAGAAAAACTTTATCTTCACTACTGAGCAAGAAAGGACAATATCAGAGTTTAATTCAATAGAAGGACCAGCACAGTTGTCTAATGTTATAGAAGAGAGGACCAGAACAGTAGTCTGTTATAGAAGAGAGGACCAGAACAGTAGTCTGTTATAGTAGAGAGGACCAGAACAGTAGTCTGATGTTATAGAAGAGAGGACCAGAACAGTAGTCTAATGTTATAGAAGAGAGGACAAGAACAGTAGTCTAATGTTATAGAAGAGAGGACCAGAACAGTAGTCTAATGTTATAGTAGAGAGGACCAGAACAGTAGTCTGATGTTATAGAAGAGAGGACCAGAACAGTAGTCTAATGTTATAGTAGAGAGGACCAGAACAGTAGTCTGTTATAGTAGAGAGGACCAGAACAGTAGTCTGATGTTATAGAAGAGAGGACCAGAACAGTAGTCTGTTATAGTAGAGAGGACCAGAACAGTAGTCTGTTTGGGGAAGATTTGGTGAAGTGTTACAAAGAAGATGATGGCAGTTTGGTTATGTGTGATGACTGTGAGATGATATGGCCTACAAATTCGACTGTTTTAAAGATGCAGACTTCAAAATTGCACATCAAAGCAACTTTAACGGCTACAGTTCAGATCGGTTAAATGGAAAATAGGGACGTGGATCAGAAAACCAGTCAGTATCTGGTGTGACCACCATTTGCCTCATGCAGCGCAACACATCTTGCAGCGCGACACATCTTGCAGCGCGACACACATTGCAGCGCGACACACATTGTGGCCTGTGGAATGTTGTCCCGCTCCTCTTCAGTGGCTGTGCGACTTTAATGGATATTGGCGGGAACTGGAACACGCTGTCGTACACGGCCAAAACATGCTCAATAGTTGACATGTCTGGTGAGTAGGCAGGCCATGGAAGAACTGGGACATTTTCATCTTCCAGGAATTGTGTACAGATCCTTGCGACATGGGGTCGTGCATTATCATGCTGAAACATGAGGTGATGGAGGTGGATGAAATGGCACAACAATGGGTTCGTGTGTTCGTTGTCTGTAGCCAATGTCTGCCCATGCCGTAACCCCACCGCCACCATGGGGCTCTCTGTTCAGTGTTGACATCAGCAAACCGCTCTGCCGTACAGTTGAAACCGCGATTCATCCTTAAAGACCACATAAAATACACAAAATTGCATTGAAAATCTTTCCTGGTTTTTGTTTTTTAGTTATTTCATTTTCTCCACGGTCCCTAAACATCTTTGCTGCGCAAGAGAAGCAGAAAAGAAATAGAAAACTTTACCTATGTGAACTATATTGAAGCCTTCATTCTATTGATTTATGAAATTATTCTGGTGAGCAAGTGTTTACAAATAGCCGACCAAAATGTCAGAAATTAGAAGCAGAAATATAAGCCTATCAAAATGTCAGAAATTAGAAGCAGAAATATAAGCCTATCAAAATGTCAGAAATTAAAAGCAGAAATATAAGCCTATCAAAATGCCAGAAATTAGAAGCAGAAATATAAGCCAATCAAAATGTCAGAAATTAAAAGCAGAAATATAAGCCTATCAAAAAAAATCGCTCCGTCCATCTTAGACTGTACATCACATTTTCTATTTGCGGGTTAAGGTTGGGCATGAGCCTCAGATTTGAATTCATCCACATATATTCACAGCCAGTCCTCTTCTGGCTGTGCCGGTTGGAGATTATAACAGAGCATGGCCAAGATGTTCAAATGTTCATAAATGACCAGCATGGTCCAATTAGAGAGAGCACACTTAAATTCACACAGGACACCGAATAGGACAGTAGAAGTACTCCAGATATAACAAACTGACCCCAGCCCCCCGACACATAAACTACTGCAGCATAAATACTGGAGGCTGAGACAGGAGGGGTCAGGAGACACTGTGGCCCCATCTGATGATACCCCCGGACGGGGCCAAACGTATGTTTTTAAGCCGAATGTTACAAATGATCTGTCCAAATATTTAAATGACTGTTTCAAATGTAGTCATACAACTTTTCTTATCTACTACTATCAGCACTAGCATTGCTGCTAATGATGTTGAACTCTGCTGGGAGCAGGTGATCGTTTAACAGTGTAGTATAACGCCTGAGGAGTGAGTGTGTGTGTGTGTGTGTGTGTGTGTGGGGGGGGGGGGGGGGGGCGTGTGTGTGGGGGGGTGTGTGTGTGTGCGTGCGTGCGTGCGTGTGTGTGTGTGTGTGTGTGTGGGTGCGTGCGTGCGTGCGTGCGTGCGTGTGTGTGGGTGCGTGTGTGTGTGTGTGTGGGTGCGCGTGTGTGTGTGTGTGTGTGTGTGTGTGTGTGTGTGTGTGTGTGTGTGTGCGTGCGTACGTGCTCCTGAACAGAATAGAGCCTTGTAAACGCCTCAACGTCTTCTCTAAATGCTTTATCTCCTCATGTTTGGAGTGACCAAAATATGTTCCCTGTCATTCTGCCAGCCACCCAGGCAGTCCTGCACCAATCACATACCCCGTAACACCCCCTTCACAGCCAGCCACCCAGGCTGACCTACACAGCAAGACATCTATCAATTTAGCATCCCTCCTATCAGCCACGTTAGCATCACTCCATGATCTCCTGTTGTCTTCTTCCCAGTCCGGTGGACGGTGTCATAGTGTTTAGACCCAGACAGAGACAGGCAGTGTGAAAACAGAGCTGGATGCTTGTCTGTACATAGTATAGTCTTACTGTACTCCTTCATGTATAACAGCTCTACCAGGTTTACAGTGTGTTCATTACTTGGCAAATATATTTATCAAAGGTTATTTCCCTCTCCCTCTCATCCCCTCTCCCTCTCATCCCCTCTCCCTCTCATCCCCTCTCCCTCTCTTCCCCCTCTCTCTCTCTTCACCGTCTCCCTCTCATCCCCTCTCCCTCTCATCCCCTCTCCTTTATCTTCACCCTCTCCCTCTCATCCCCTCTCCCTCTCTTCCCCCTCTCTCTCTCTTCACCGTCTCCCTCTCATCCCCTCTCCCTCTCATCCCCTCTCTCTCTTCACCATCTCCCTCTCATCCCCCTCTCCCTCTCTTCACCGTCTCCCTCCCATCCCCTCTCCCTCTCACCCCCTCTCCCTCTCTTCCCCCTCTCCTTTATCTTCACCCTCTCTCTCTCCCCCCTCTCCCTCTCATCCCCTCTCCCTCTCTTCCCCGTCTCCTTTATCTTCACCCTCTCTCTCTCCCCACTCTCCCTCTCATCCCCTCTCCCTCTCTTCCCCCTCTCCTTTATCTTCACCCTCTCTCTCTCCCCCCTCTCCCTCTCATCCCCTCTCCCTCTCCTTTATCTTCCCCATCTCCCTATGTTCCCCCTCTTCCCCCTCTCCCTCTCTTCCCCCTCTCTCTCTCTCTTCCCCCTCTCCCCCTCTCTCTCTCTTCCCCCTCTCCCCCTCTTCCCCCTCTCTCTCTCTCCTCCCTCTCTCTCTCTCTTCCCCCTCTCCCCCTCTTCCCCCTCTCCCTCTCTTCCCCCTCTCCCCCTCTCCCCCTCTCTTCCCCCTCTCCTTTATCTTCACCATCTCCCTATGTTCCCCTTCTCCCTCTCCCTCTCTTCCCCCTCTCTCCCTCTCTTCCCCCTCTCCCCCTCTCCCCCTTCTCCCTCTCTTCCCCATCTGCAGTCGTTGGGCACCAGTGTGGTGGTGGATATAGCTGTGATGGGCGAGGCCCACGGTCTGATCTCAGACCTGCTGGCAGACCCCTCACTGCCCCCCAACACCTTCACCTCCCTCCGTGCCGTCAGCAGCCTGCTCACCACTCAGCTCAACTTCCAGGTAAGAGCTGAACTCTTTGCAACTGCTTCTACGCCACTGACAGAATGTGTAAGGGCAGTGTGCAATATATATATATATATGATGTATGATATGCAGTACCAGTCAAAAGTTTGGACACACCTTCTCATTCAACATTTTTTTTTTTTTTACATTGTAAAATAATAGTGAAGACATCAAAACTATGAAATAAAACATATGTTTTTGGTTACGATCATGTCGTAACCAAAAAAGTTTGAAACAAATCAAAATGTAATTTATATGTGAGATTCTTCAAAGTAGCCACGCTTTGTCTTGACAGCTTTGCACACTCTTAGCATTCTCTCAACCAGCTTCATGAGGTAGTCACCTGGAATGCATTTTAATTACCTCTTTTGGGATAGGGGGTAGCATTTTCACTTTTGGATGAATAGCGTCCCCAGAGTGAACTGCCTCCTACTCTGTCCCAGATCCTAATATATGCATATTATTATTAGTATTGGATAGGAAACACTCTGAAGTTTCTAAAACTGTTTGAATGATGTCTGTGAGTATATCAGAACTCATATGGCAGGCGAAAACCTGAGAAAAATCCAACCAGGAAGTGGGACATCTGAGGTTTGTAGTTTTTCAAAGCTTGGCCTACCGAATACACAGTTTCTATGGAGTCAAGTTGTACTTCCTACGGCTTCCACTAAATGTCAACCGTCTTTAGAAACTTGTTTCAGGCTTCTGCTATAAAGGAGGGACTCATGAGACCTGTTTGAGTCAGTGTTCTGGCAGAGTGTCTCAGGCACGTGCCGCGCGCTCCCGACAGAGTTAGCTCTCGTTCCAGTGCTTTTCTTCAGACATAGGAATACTCTGGTTGGAACATTATTGATGTTTTATGTTAAAAACATCCTAAAGATTGATTCCATACATAGTTTGACTTGTTTCTACGACCTGTAATGGAACTTTTCGAGTTGTTGTCTGGACGAAGTGCTGGCGCCTCATGAAGATGGATTACTGGGCTGAACACGCTAACAACCAGTGGCTATTTGGACATAAATGATGGACTTTATGGAACAAATCAGTCATTTATTGTCGAACTGGGATTCCTGGGAGTGCCTTCTGATGAAGATCATCAAAGGTAAGTTAATATATATATAGTGTTATTTCTAACTTCTGTTGACTCCAAAATGGCGGATATTTCTCTGGCTGGATTGGGCTCTGAGCGCCGTTCTCAGATTATGCTTTTTCCGTAAAGTTTTTTTGAAATCTGACACAGCGGTTGCAATAAGGAGAGGTTTATCTAAAGTTCCATGTGTAATACTTGTATCTTTTATCAATGTTTATTATGAGTATTTCTGCAAAATCACCAGATGTTTTGGAATCAAAACATTACTGCACGTAACGTGCCAATGTAAACTGAGATTTTTGGATATAAATATGCACATTATCGAACAAAACATACATGTATTGTGTAACGTGATGTCATATCAGTGTCATCTGATGAAGATCATCAAAGGTTAGTGATTCATTTTATCTATATTTCTGCTTTTTGTGACTCCTATCTTTAGCTGGAAAATGGCTGTGTTTTTTTTACTTGTAGTTGATCTATCATAATCATATGTTGTGCTTTCGCTGTAAAGCACTTTTGAAATCAGACACGATGGGTAGATTAACAAGATCCACAATCACCCAACCTCATCCCAGTTGAGATAGTTTGGGATGAGTTGGACCGCAGAGTGAAGGAAAAGCAGCCAACAAATCAACTCCTTCAAGACTGTTGGAAAAGCATTCCTCATGAAGCTGGTTGAGAGAACGCCAAGAGTGTGCAAAGCTGTCACCAAGGCAAAGGGTGGCTACTTTCAAGAATCTAAAATCTAAAATATATTTTGAATTGTTTAACAATTTTTTGGTCACTACATGATGCCACGTGTTATTTCATAGTTTTGATGCCTTCACTATTATTATACAATGTAGAAAATAGTAAAGATAAAGAAAAACCCTCGAATGAGTAGGTGTGTCCAAACTTTTGACTGGTACTGTATGTGTAACTTGCAATATACTGTATGCATTGTGTATCATTGTAGTAGTATTTATTGGGATCCCCAATTAGCCGCTGCCAAGGCAGCAACTACTCTTCCTGGGGTCCAAACAGGAAATATAACAGTAAAATAAGTCAAATACATAATATAATATCATAATATACATACCACTACATAACACTACATACCACTACATAACACTACATAACACTACATAGCACTACATAACACTACATAATACTACACAACACTAAACAACACTACGTACTACTACATAATACTACGTACTTCTACATTATGCTACATAACACTACATAGCACTACATAACACTACATAATACTACATAATACTAGATAACACTACATAATACTACCTAGTAATACATAGTACTACATAACACTACATGGTACTACATAACCCTATGTAATAATACATAATACTAGATAACACGACATAATGCTACATAATACTACATAACGCTACATACCACTACACAACACTAAACAACACTACGTACTACTACATAATACTACGTACTTCTACATTATGCTACATAACACTACATAGTACTACAATGTACTGCATGACACTACATAACACAACGTAATATGAAATAATACTACATAGCACTACATAATACTACATTTTACTACATAATAATACATAACAATAGAAAATACTACATTTCACTAAAAAATACTACTTTATACTACATTATACTTCATAACACTACATAATACTGCATAATACTACATAATGCTACATAATGCTACATAATACTACATAACACTATATAATATTGAATTGTACTTCACAAAACTATATACAACTACAAAATACTACATAATACTACATAATACTACATAACATGACATGCACTACATAATACGACATAATGCTGCATAATACTACATAACACTACATAATATTGCATTGTACTTTACAAAACTATATACAACTACAAAATACTACATAATACTACATAATACTACATAACATGACATGCACTACATAATACGACATAATGCTGCATAATACTACATAACACTACATAATACTTCATAACACGACATAATAGGACATAATACTACATAATACTACATCAACTCCTACCTCTGCCTCATGCTTCAGAAAAGGTAAAGGGCTCCTGTCCTATGAGCTGTCCCGGCTTGCACAAGACAAGGATTCGGTCAAGGCCACCCAGCTACATAATGTAATACGTAGTACAGTGTAAATTACAGTACAAAATATATATCTGTGTGTCTCTTCACAGTCCCCTTTGGGTCGTAAAAGGTGTTTTTTTCTGTTTTTTGAATCTGTTCTTTTTTTTTGCTAGCTTTGGGTTACCTGGGGTTGCAGAGAGTTTCATGAAGTCGTTTTCCCAGCCTCTGTTCTGGACCTGGGGACTGTGAAGAGACTTCTGGTTGAATGTGGTGTTATACTGATGAGTGTCTGAACTGTGTGTCAACTGCTTGAACAGATTCGGTACCTTCAACACATCAACACCTTGCACAAAGACCAATAGTGAGTCAACCACTCCTCAACTTTGAGCCGGGAGAGACTGACATGCGTGTTACTGACATTTTCCCTCTGTGTTCATCTAAGTGCGAAAGGTTTTGCTCTGTTCTGGACCAACTGTAATTGCCTTATGTTCCTCTTTGCCGCACCTGACCACACAACCGGCCAGTGGTCCAGGTGTGACAAAACTAGGGCCTGTAGGACCTGTCTGGTCGACTGAAATGTCAAGAAAGCAGAGCAACACCTTATCATGGACAGATTAGGTTTAGTTTTGAGTGAGTGACTTGTCCCAAAAATTAGTTTTTTTTTGTTTTTGAGATATTTAGAACCAGCCTATTGTTAGTTACCCATTCTAGAACTGACTGGAGTTCTATGTTAAACCTATTGTTAGTTACCCATTCTAGAACTGACTGGAGTTCTATGTTAAACCTATTGTTAGTTACCCATTCTAGAACTGACTGGAGTTCTATGTTAAACCTATTGTTAGTTACCCATTCTAGAACTGACTGGAGCTCTGTGTTAAACCTATTGTTAGTTAGCCATTCTAGAACTGACTGGAGCTCTGTGTTAAACCTATTGTTAGTTACCATTCTAGAACTGACTGGAGCTCTGTGTTAAACCTATTGTTAGTTACCCATTCTAGAACTGACTGGAGCTCTGTGTTAAACCTATTGTTAGTTAGCCATTCTAGAACTGACTGGAGCTCTGTGTTAAACCTATTGTTAGTTACCATTCTAGAACTGACTGGAGCTCTATGTTAAACCTATTGTTAGTTACCCATTCTAGAACTGACTGGAGTTCTATGTTAAACCTATTGTTAGTTACCCATTCTAGAACTGACTGGAGCTCTATGTTAAACCTATTGTTAGTTACCCATTCTAGAACTGACTGGAGTTCTATGTTAAACCTATTGTTAGTTACCCATTCTAGAACTGACTGGAGCTCTGTGTTAAACCTATTGTTAGTTACCATTCTAGAACTGACTGGAGCTCTATGTTAAACCTATTGTTAGTTACCCATTCTAGAACTGACTGGAGTTCTATGTTAAACCTATTGTTAGTTACCCATTCTAGAACTGACTGGAGCTCTATGTTAAACCTATTGTTAGTTACCCATTCTAGAACTGACTGGAGTTCTATGTTAAACCTATTGTTAGTTACCCATTCTAGAACTGACTGGAGTTCTATGTTAAACCTGTTGTTAGTTACCATTCTAGAACTGACTGGAGTTCTATGTTAAACCTATTGTTAGTTACCCATTCTAGAACTGACTGGAGTTTTATGTTAAACCTATTGTTAGTTACCCATTCTAGAACTGACTGGAGTTCTATGTTAAACCTATTGTTAGTTACCCACTCTAGAACTGACTGGAGTTCTATGTTAAACCTATTGTTAGTTACCCATTCTAGAACTGACTGGAGTTCTATGTTAAACCTATTGTTAGTTACCCATTCTAGAACTGACTGGAGCTCTATGTTAAACCTGTTGTTAGTTACCCATTCTAGAACTGACTGGAGCTCTGTGTTAAACCTATTGTTTGTTACCCATTCTAGAACTGACTGGAGCTCTATGTTAAACCTATTGTTAGTTACCCATTCTAGAACTGACTGGAGTTCTATGTTAAACCTATTGTTAGTTACCCATTCTAGAACTGACTGGAGTTCTGTGTTAAACCTATTGTTAGTTACCCATTCTAGAACTGACTGGAGCTCTGTGTTAAACCTATTGTTAGTTACCCATTCTAGAACTGACTGGAGCTCTGTGTTAAACCTATTGTTAGTTACCCATTCTAGAACTGACTGGAGCTCTATGTTAAACCTATTGTTAGTTACCCATTCTAGAACTGACTGGAGCTCTATGTTAAACCTGTTGTTAGTTACCCATTCTAGAACTGACTGGAGCTCTATGTTAAACCTGTTGTTAGTTACCCATTCTAGAACTGACTGGAGCTCTATGTTAAACCTGTTGTTAGTTACCCATTCTAGAACTGACTGGAGTTCTATGTTAAACCTGTTGTTAGTTACCCATTCTAGAACTGACTGGAGTTCTATGTTAAACCTGTTGTTAGTTACCCATTCTAGAACTGACTGGAGCTCTATGTTAAACCTGTTGTTAGTTACCCATTCTAGAACTGACTGGAGTTCTATGTTAAACCTGTTGTTAGTTACCCATTCTAGAACTGACTGGAGTTCTATGTTAAACCTATTGTTAGTTACCCATTCTATAACTGACTGGAGCTCTATGTTAAACCTGTTGTTAGTTACCATTCTAGAACTGACTGGAGTTCTATGTTTAGGGTGTCATACATTAGATTTATTCTACTGTTGTAGCTGATGTATATACAGTACTGTTGAGTCGTCAGTGTACGTATACACACAGGCTTTATTCAAGGTCAGTGGGAAGGTCCTCCTCGATTGTGTTTTTGTGTTGATTGGGTCCATTCTGTTGCCTACCTAAAACACAACGTGGACCACAATGGAAATAAGTATAATATATGTATTTGTGTGTACAGTAGGTTTACTTGGCTGAGGCACCGCTTTGTGTATGTTAAATCTGTCAAATAAAATTAAATATACAATTCTTCCAGCCCCTGCACCGTCCGCGCCTCGCTCCCCTGGGCGTCAACCTGGGAGACGCCTACATCTGCTCCGACTCAGAGGAGGGATCTGAGAAGATAGGGGAGAAGACCAATACCTTACCTAAGGTGAGGACAGATGCATGGTGGGAAAGGGAGAGGGGGAGAGGAGTGGCCTGAGAAGACAGGTGAGAGGACCAATACCTTACCAAAGGTGAGAACAGATGCATGGTGGGAAAGGTAGATGGGCAGAGGAGGGGTCTGAGAAGATAGGGGAGATGACCAATACCTTACCTAAGGTGAGGGCAGATGCATGGTGGGAAAGGGAGAGGGGGAGAGGATTGGCCTGAGAAGACAGGTGAGAGAACCAATACCTTACCAAAGCTGACAACAGATGCATGGTGGGAATGGGAGATGAGCAGAGGATTGGCCTGAGAAGGGGGGGACCAATATACTCTACCTAAGGAGAGAAGGGTCCTGACTGCTATACAGTGCCTTCAGAAAGTATTCACACCCCTTGACTTTTCCACGTTTTGTTTTTTTACAAAGTGGAAATAAACTTTATAAAAATTAACTTTTTTGGTCAACAATCCATACAAAATACTCTGTAATGTCAAAGTGAAATTTTTACATTTGTAAAAACGAATATATATATTGAATATATATATTATTAGATACAGTAAGTATTCATCCCCCTGAGTCAACACATGTTAGAATCACCTTTGTCAGCGATTACAGATGTGTCTTTCTGGGTAAGTCTCTGAGAGCTTTGCACGCCTGGATTGTAAAATATTTGCACATTATTCTTAAAAAAAAAAAATTCAAGCTTTGTCAAGTTGGTTGTTAATCATTGCTAGGCGGCCATTTTAAGTCTTGTCGTAGATTTTAAAGCCAATTCAAGTCAAATCAGTAACTAGGCCACTCAGGAATATTCAATGTCATCTTGGTAAGCAACTGCAGTGTAGATTTGGCCTTGTGTTTTAGGTTATTGTCCTGCTGAAAGGTGAATTTGTCCTGCTGAAAGGTGAATTTGTCTCCCAGTATCTATTTTGAAATACAGTATATATACCCCGGTATGTAACCTTGTCTGTTTGTCAAATAAATTACATTCAGCTCAGGGCTCTAGCTATGCATGTGGTTTGCTAACTTGCTAGCTAATTGGCTAAATGTCAAGATCAAACTTCTTGGTTACAAGCAGAGACATTCAATCAAATCAAATCGAATGTAATTTGTCACATGCGCCGAATGCAACCTTATCGTGAAATGCTTACTTACAAGCCCTTTTAAACAACAATGCAGTTCAAGAAATAGAGTTATGACAATATTTACAAAATAAAATAAAGTCAAAAATAAAATAAAAAGTAATACAATAAAATAACAATAATGAGGCTATAATCCCGGATCAAGATCCCTGTTGGCTAAATTGTTTTACTCTGTATTTTTTATACTACCCCTTATGTGCACTTCCAGTAATACCGTATACCCCGGTATAGTACTGAAAATGCTATGATGGTGTGAACATCTGGATATGACCCAACCCTATTTTGAAAGCAGACTGATGCATGCTAGTATTCTGCCTGTGCTTAGCTCTATTTCCTGTACTGACTTCTTTCTTTTCAGTCTGTCAATTAGGTTAGTATTTGTTAGTATTTGTTATTTGTTAGTATTTATTCGTTTTGTGGTAAACCATCCTCAGGTTTATCTGGAAAAACCTCCCTGGTCTTTGTGGTTGAATCTGTATTTGAAATTCACTGCTTGACTGAGGGACTGTACAGGTGATGTGTGCAGTGCAGCGATTAGGTTGTCATTATCGAACACAGAGTGGGTCCATGCAGCTTAAAAAGCAAATGTTTACTCCTGAACCAGCGCGACTCACAGGAGCAATTAGGGTTAAATAAAGATTAAAATAAATACAATTAAAATAAGTGCCTTGCTCAAGGGGCACATCGGCAGATTTTTTCACCTTTTGTTGACTCAATTTGTACAAATTTAGAAAAACATAAGTCAAGGGGTGTGGCTACTTTTTGAAGGCAGTGTATACTGACTGGTTTAAGACAAAATATCAGAGGAATTTCTTTTTTGGGGGGTTGAAATTTAACAGTGTAAGAAATGAAACTTTGACTTTGGTTACCACTTGTAGTGCCGCGATGCCATAGTGTGAAATATGTTGTTGAATCAGTGATTTGTCATTGTTATAACCCTCCCTAACATGACTTATGGCCTACGTAACAATGCTACACGCATATGTTCATGTTTTATTGTCCGGCTAATGAGCACGAGTACTCCCCTGCTTTGAACTTTTTTTACCGTCAAAGAAAAGACTGTATTTTCATAGAGTTTCTTGTGGAAAAAAAAATATGTCTGGTGCTTAGAGGGGGGGGGGGGGGGGGTTCTCCTTCTCGTTCTCTCTTTCATTTAAACAGCTGTGTCAACATGACAGATTTTCAGAAGCAGGCAGAGAGAGAGATGGAGAGAGAGATGGAGCGAGTGAGAGAGATTTGTTGATTTCAAAAAAAGCTTTTGACTCAATTTGTCATGAGGGTCTGCTTAAACACCATATATTGCAGAGCAGAATTAGGCCGATACCCGCTAACTATCACAATCCAGAAAAGAGACATTAAATTCTACAATCATCTAAAAGGAAGCAATTCCCAAACCTTCCATAACAAATCCATCACCTATAGAGAAATTAACCTGGAGAAGAGTCCCCCAAGCAAGCTGGTCCTGGCTCTGTTCACAAACACAAACAGAACCCACAGAGCCCCAGGACAGCAACACATTTAGACCCAACCAAATCATGAGATTTGACACACTGGAAAGGATTAACAAAAACACAGAGCAAACTAGAATACTATTTGGCCCTGAACAGAGAGTACACAGTGGCAGAATACCTGGCCACCGTGACTGCCCCAAACTTAAGGAAAGCTTTGACTATGTACAGACTCAGTGAACATAGCCTTGCTATTGAGAAGGCCGCCGAAGGCAGACCTGGCTCTCAAGAGAAGACAGGCTATGTGCTCACTGCCCACAAAATGAGGTGGAAACTGAGCTGCACTTCCTAACCTCCTGCCAAATGTATGACCATATTAGAGACACATATTTCCCTCAGATTACACAGATCCACAAAGAATTCAAAAACAAATCCAATCTTGATAAACTCCCATATCTACTGGGTGAAATTCCACAGTGTGCCATCACAGCAGCAAGATGTGTGACCTGTTGTCACAAGAAAAGCGCAACCAGTGAAGAACAAACACAATTGTAAATACAACCCATATTTATGTTTATTTACTAAACTATTTGCACATCGTTACAACACTCTATATAGACATAATATGACATTTGTAATGTCTTTATTATTTTGGAACTTTTGTGAGTGTAATGTTTACTGTACATTTTTATTTCATTTATTTTTTGTTTATTATCTATTTCACTGGATTTGGCAATGTTAACATATCTTTCCCATGCCAATAAAGCGCCTTGAATTGAATTGAGAGAGACAGAGACAGCGGCAGAGACAGAAAGAGAGAGAAAGAGATGTGTAGAAGCAGACAAGAGAGGGATGTGAGGGATGTGAGGGATGAGAGGGATGAGGGATATGAGGGATGAGAGGGATGACAGTTTATGTATTTACAGACAGGAGGACTCCCTGTTGATACGTTGATCATTTATCTGAAGGATTAAATATCTAAACTCTTTCCCCTCTACTTCCCTTTGGTCTCCCTCTATTCCCTCTCTCCTAACGCCCCCCAACCCTCACGGTGTGTGTGTGTGTGTGTGTGGTCGGTCGACTGTTCCCTGTTCCATGAGTGATCAAACCAGTCTCAGAGCTGACAGAATTATAGTTTTAGCTCGTCTGTATGAAGCACTTACGAAATAAAACCTTGTTAAAAGTAAAGCTAAGACAAACTGTGCAACGTCCAATCATGGCTACTTTACATACACACACACACACACACACACACACGCACGCACGCACGCACGCACGCACACACACACACACACACACACACACACACACACACACACACACACACACACACACACACACACACACACACACACACACACACACACACACACACACACACACGCACACGCACACGCACACGCACACGCACACTCACATTAGCCAGGGAGCGCCAGGGAGAGCCAGGGAGGGCCAGAGAGAGCCAGGGAGGGTCAGGGAGGGCCAGGAAGAGCCAGGGAAGGCCAGGGAGCGCCAGGGAGAGCCAGGGAGCGCCAGGGAGGGCCAGGGAAAGCCAGGGAGAGTCAGGGAGGGCCAGGGAGGGCCAGGGAGAGCCAGGGAGAGCCAGGGAGAGCCAGGGAGGGCCAGGGAGCGCCAGGGAGCGCCAGGGAGAGCCAGGGAGCGCCAGGGAGAGCCAGGGAGGGCCAGGGAGAGCCAGGAAGATCCAGGGAGGGCCAGGGAGAGCCAGGGAAAGCCAGGGAGGGCCAGGGAGAGCCAGGGAGTGCCAGGGAGGGCCAGGGAGGGCCAGGGAGGGCCAGGGAGAGCCAGGGAAGGACATGGAGGGCCAGGGAGGGCCAGGGAGGGCTAGGGAGAGCTAGGGAGAGAGGGCTGGCAGAACTCTAAGTGCCGCTGGCAGAGAACTGGAGGAGGGGGAATGCGGTTAGTGGCAGAGGGTGTGTGTGTGTGTGTGTGTGTGTGTGTGTGTGTGTGTGTGTGTGTGTGTGTGTGTGTGTGTGTGTGTGTGTGTGTGTGTGTGTGTGTGTGTGTGTGTGTGTGTGTGTGTGTGGTGGAAAGTCCTGTACTGCTGTGCTGTGCTTGCTTTTTTCTCTAAGAGAAATTTTGACATCCACTGTGGTGCATACTGATGGCTTTCCAGTGCTTAAATCCCCAAACTTACATTCTTCTAAAAACACACATATGGGCGTGTGCACATATTCATGTACACACACACACACACACACACACACACACACACACACACACACACACACACACACACACACACACACACACACACACACACACACACACACACACACACACACACACACACACACACACACACTTACTGTTTTCAAAGTGCTGCATGTTCTCATTTTTAATATGCTGAGCCACTGAGAACTGTCTGGCGTGAGTTCAGGCCGAGGAGGAGAAGCACATACCAACTACGAATAACATGAATAACATGAATAACAAACACATAATCGTTAACAAACTGTTTGAGTCTTTAACTAAACATTTTTCTCCACACGAATCATGAACACGTAACCTGTAACATCTAAACAAACTACACTCTTTGTACCCATCACAAAACATCACAAAACATGTTGAAACATTCCAAAATGTCATGATACATAACGAAACATCACTAAACATCATCAAACACCATTAAATGTAACCAAACATCATGAAACATCACCAAACACCAAAAAACATCACCAAACACCATGAAACATCACCAAACACCAAAAAACACCCCCAAACATAACAAAACATCACCAAACCCCACAAAACATCACCAAACCCCACAAAACATCACCAAACACCACAAAACATCACCAAACACCATGAAACATCACCAAACACCACGAAACATCACCAAACACAATGAAATATCACCAAACACCAAAAAAACACAAAACATCACCAAACCCCACAGAACATCACCAAACACCATGAAACATCACCAAATACCATGCAACATCACCAAATACCAAAAAACACCATGAAACATCACCAAACACCACAAAACATCTCCAAACCCCACAAAACATCACCAAACACCATGAAACATCACCAAACACCAGGAAACATCACCAAATACCATGAAACATCACCAAACACCATGAAACATGATAAAACACCATGAAACATCACCAAACACCATGAAACATCACCAAACACCATGAAACATGATAAAACACCATGAAACATCACCAAACACCATGAAACGTCACCAAAGACCATGTAACATCACCAAACACCATGAAACATCACCAAACACCATGAAACATCACAAAACACCATGAAACATCACCAAACACCACGAAACATCACCAAACACAATGAAATATCACCAAACACCAAAAAAACATGAAACATCACCAAACCCCACAGAACATCTGCAAACACCATGAAACATCACCAAACACCATGAAACATCACCAAACACCAAAAACACCATGAAACATCACCAAACACCACAAAACATCACCAAAGACCACAAAACATCACCAAACACCATGAAACATCACCAAACACCATGAAACATGATAAAACACCATGAAACATCACCAAAGACCACAAAACATCACCAAACACCATGAAACATCTCCAAACACCATGAAACATCACCAAACACAATGAAACATGATAAAAAAACCATGAAACATCACCAAACACCATGAAACATCACCAAACACCATGACACATCACCAAAGACCATGTAACATCACCGAACACCATGAAACATCACCAAACACCATGAAACATGATAAAACACCATGAAACATCACCAAACACCACAAAACATCACCAAACACCATGAAACATCACCAAATACCATGAAACATCACCAAACACCATGAAACATGATAAAACACCATGAAACATCACCAAAGACCACAAAACATCACCAAACACCATGAAACATCTCCAAACACCATGAAACATGATAAAACACCATGAAACATCACCAAACACCACAAAACATCACCAAACACCATGAAACATGATAAAACACCACGAAACATCACCAAACACCATGAAACATCACCAAACACCATGAAACATCACCAAAGACCATGTAACATCACCGAAGACCATGTAACATCACCGAACACCATGAAACATCACCAAACACCATGAAACATGACAAAACACCATGAAACATGATAAAACACCATGAAACATGATAAAACACCATGAAACATCACCAAACACAATGAAACATCACCAAACACCATGAAACATCACCAAACACCATGAAACATCACCAAAGACCATGGAACATCACCGAACACCATGAAACATCATCAAACACCATGAAACATGATAAAACACCATGAAACATCACCAAACACCATGAAACATCACCAATCACCATGAAACATCACCAAACACCACAAAACATCACCAAACACAATGAAATATCACCAAACACCAAAAAACACCCCCAAACATAACAAAACATCACCAAACCCCACAAAACATCACCAAACCCCACAAAACATCACCAAACACCATGAAACATCACCAATCACCATGAAACATCACCAAACACCACAAAACATCACCAAACACAATGAAATATCACCAAACACCAAAAAAACACGAAACATCACCAAACCCCACAGAACATCTCCAAACACCATGAAACATCACCAAACACCAAAACATCACCAAACACCACAAAACATCTCCAAACCCCACAAAACATCACCAAACACCATGAAACATCACCAAACACCAGGAAACATCACCAAATACCATGAAACATCATCAAACACCATGAAACATGATAAAACACCATGAAACATCACCAAACACCATGAAACATCACCAATCACCATGAAACATCACCAAACACCACAAAACATCACCAAACACATGAAACATCACCAAACACCACAAAACATCACAAACACCAAAACACAATGAAATATCACCAAACACCATGAAACATCAACACCATGAAACATCACACAAACCCCACAGAAACATCACCAAACCCCACAGAACATCTCCAAACACCATGAAACATCACCAAACACCATGAAACATCACCAAACACCAAAAACACCATGAAACATCACCAAAGACCACAAAACATCACCAAACACCATGAAACATCACCAAATACCATGAAACATCACCAAACACCATGAAACATGATAAAACACCATGAAACATCACCAAAGACCACAAAACATCACCAAACACCACGAAACATCTCCAAACACCATGAAACATCACCAAACACCACAAAACATCACCAAACACCATGAAACATGATAAAACACCATGAAACATCACCAAACACCATGAAACATCACCAAACACCATGAAACATCACCAAAGACCATGTAACATCACCGAACACCATGAAACATCACCAAACACCATGAAACATCACCAAACACCATGACACATCACCAAAGACCATGTAACATCACCGAACACCATGAAACATCACCAAACACCACAAAACATCACCAAACACCATGAAACATGATAAAACACCACAAGACATTTAAGCTGTATTTACTCAGATATCACAGCAGTAGAGTTTTACAATTGAGCTGGCCGGACAGACAGACAGACAGACAGACAGACAGACAGTAAGTAAGTACTGGGTCATGGTGCATGTCAAGAGGTTGCATGAGGGAGCTCTACCACACGTAGTGCCAACTCTCTGCCAGCAAACAGATGGCAGCATCGCTACTGGGAATCCAATCCCAGGGAAAGAAGACTGGGGTGGGAGAGAGAGGAGAGGAGAGGAGAGGAGAGGAGAGGAGAGGGGAGGGGAGGGGAGGGGAGGGGAGGGGAGAGGAGAGGAGAGGAGAGGAGAGGAGAGGAGAGGAGAGGGGTGAGGGGAGGGGAGGGGGGAGGGGAGGGGAGGGGAGAGGGGGAAGGAAGAGAGAGATAATCCAATGAAATAGTGTCAACAACAGCCCACCCAAATAGCCCACTAGAATGATGAGGAACTCATACCGTCTGCAGACTCTCTGATTCTTCAAGCTCTTTGATCTCTATACATCTTACTGCATGTATGTGTAAAAAGACACTAGCTTTGTCCCAATATCCACACTTATAGCAATAAGTAATGTAAGTATGGGCATTTTTCAAATCAGTTGTTGCTTTATTTGTTCCGCTGTAGCATCTGCGGCGTAGCACATGAACATCGCATAGCTGCTTATCTAACAGATCATTGTATAATGTCGTACGTTTTATAGCGTCTGCGGCGTAGCCTGCACCCGGGGCTATTGAGGAGGACCTCCTCTACATGGACCACCACCACCTCAGCTACGGGCCTGCCCACCATCGAACCCGGACCAGTACGCAGGGCCAGCATCAGCATCAAACCCTTCCACGAACCGCTCGTCTGCAGGTAGGCTACAGTACTGAGCCCCAAAGCCTAACCCCTGTCAAACTATCCAACAGTACAAATACAGTGTGGGTTAACCCTTTAGAACACACTATAATTCTAGAACGGTGCTATGGGGTTCCTAGAATGGGTTTTAAAAAGAAGTCTGGAATGAAATTGTAATCGTACCGTGATCACCATAGTGATAATCACAACATGCCTGTCATCAGTAGGATGTTGGAGATGAAATGGGTTCACTTTACTATAACATGCTAAACCCAGAGTCATTCTGTGGGCCAGAGAGACGCTGTGCCCCATGTGGGCCAGAGAGACGCTGTGCCCCATGTGGGCCAGAGAGACGCTGTGCCCCATGTGGGCCAGAGAGACGCTGTGCCCCATGTGGGCCGGAGAGACGCTGTGCCCCATGTCGGCCGGAGAGACGCTGTGCCCCATGTGGGTCGGAGAGACGCTGTGCCCCATGTGGGTCGGAGAGACGCTGTGCCCCATGTGGGCCGGAGAGACGCTGTGCCCCATGTGGGCCGGAGAGACGCTGTGCCCCATGTGGGCCGGAGAGACGCTGTGCCCCATGTGGGCCAGAGAGACGCTGTGCCCCATGTGGGCCGGAGAGACGCTGTGCCCCATGTGGGCCGGAGAGACGCTGTGCCCCATGTGGGCCGGAGAGACGCTGTGCCCCATGTGGGCCGGAGAGACGCTGTGCCCCATGTGGGCCGGAGAGACGCTGTGCCCCATGTGGGCCAGAGAGACGCTGTGCCCCATGTGGGCCAGAGAGACGCTGTGCCCCATGTGGGCCAGAGAGACGCTGTGCCCCATGTGGGCCGGAGAGACGCTGTGCCCCATGTGGGCCGGAGAGACGCTGTGCCCCATGTGGGCCGGAGAGACGCTGTGCCCCATGTGGGCCGGAGAGACGCTGTGCCCCATGTGGGCCGGAGAGACGCTGTGCCCCATGTGGGCCGGAGAGACGCTGTGCCCCATGTGGGCCGGAGAGACGCTGTGCCCCATGTGGGCCGGAGAGACGCTGTGCCCCATGTGGGCCGGAGAGACGCTGTGCCCCATGTGGGCCGGAGAGACGCTGTGCCCCATGTGGGCCGGAGAGACGCTGTGCCCCATGTGGGCCGGAGAGACGCTGTGCCCCATGTGGGCCGGAGAGACGCTGTGCCCCATGTGGGCCGGAGAGACGCTGTGCCCCATGTGGGCCGGAGAGACGCTGTGCCCCATGTGGGCCGGAGAGACGCTGTGCCCCATGTGGGCCGGAGAGACGCTGTGCCCCATGTGGGCCGGAGAGACGCTGTGCCCCATGTGGGCCGGAGAGACGCTGTGCCCCATGTGGGCCGGAGAGACGCTGTGCCCCATGTGGGCCGGAGAGACGCTGTGCCCCATGTGGGCCGGAGAGACGCTGTGCCCCATGTGGGCCGGAGAGACGCTGTGCCCCATGTGGGCCGGAGAGACGCTGTGCCCCATGTGGGCCGGAGAGACGCTGTGCCCCATGTGGGCCGGAGAGACGCTGTGCCCCATGTGGGCCGGAGAGACGCTGTGCCCCATGTGGGCCGGAGAGACGCTGTGCCCCATGTGGGCCAGAGAGACGCTGTGCCCCATGTGGGCCAGAGAGACGCTGTGCCCCATGTGGGCCAGAGAGACGCTGTGCCCCATGTGGGCCAGAGAGACGCTGTGCCCCATGTGGGCCAGAGAGACGCTGTGCCCCATGTGAGCCAGAGAGACGCTGTGCCCCATGTGGGCCAGAGAGACGCTGTGCCCCATGTGGGCCAGAGAGACGCTGTGCCCCATGTGGGCCGGAGAGACGCTGTGCCCCATGTGGGCCGGAGAGACGCTGTGCCCCATGTGGGCCGGAGAGACGCTGTGCCCCATGTGGGCCGGAGAGACGCTGTGCCCCATGTGGGCCGGAGAGACGCTGTGCCCCATGTGGGCCGGAGAGACGCTGTGCCCCATGTGGGCCGGAGAGACGCTGTGCCCCATGTGGGCCGGAGAGACGCTGTGCCCCATGTGGGCCGGAGAGACGCTGTGCCCCATGTGGGCCGGAGAGACGCTGTGCCCCATGTGGGCCGGAGAGACGCTGTGCCCCATGTGGGCCGGAGAGACGCTGTGCCCCATGTGGGCCGGAGAGACGCTGTGCCCCATGTGGGCCGGAGAGACGCTGTGCCCCATGTGGGCCGGAGAGACGCTGTGCCCCATGTGGGCCGGAGAGACGCTGTGCCCCATGTGGGCCGGAGAGACGCTGTGCCCCATGTGGGCCGGAGAGACGCTGTGCCCCATGTGGGCCAGAGAGACGCTGTGCCCCATGTGGGCCAGAGAGACGCTGTGCCCCATGTGGGCCAGAGAGACGCTGTGCCCCATGTGGGCCGGAGAGACGCTGTGCCCCATGTGGGCCGGAGAGACGCTGTGCCCCATGTGGGCCGGAGAGACGCTGTGCCCCATGTGGGCCGGAGAGACGCTGTGCCCCATGTGGGCCGGAGAGACGCTGTGCCCCATGTGGGCCGGAGAGACGCTGTGCCCCATGTGGGCCGGAGAGACGCTGTGCCCCATGTGGGCCGGAGAGACGCTGTGCCCCATGTGGGCCGGAGAGACGCTGTGCCCCATGTGGGCCGGAGAGACGCTGTGCCCCATGTGGGCCAGAGAGACGCTGTGCCCCATGTGGGCCGGAGAGACGCTGTGCCCCATGTGGGCCGGAGAGACGCTGTGCCCCATGTGGGCCGGAGAGACGCTGTGCCCCATGTGGGCCGGAGAGACGCTGTGCCCCATGTGGGCCGGAGAGACGCTGTGCCCCATGTGGGCCGGAGAGACGCTGTGCCCCATGTGGGCCGGAGAGACGCTGTGCCCCATGTGGGCCGGAGAGACGCTGTGCCCCATGTGGGCCGGAGAGACGCTGTGCCCCATGTGGGCCGGAGAGACGCTGTGCCCCATGTGGGCCGGAGAGACGCTGTGCCCCATGTGGGCCGGAGAGACGCTGTGCCCCATGTGGGCCAGAGAGACGCTGTGCCCCATGTGGGCCAGAGAGACGCTGTGCCCCATGTGGGCCAGAGAGACGCTGTGCCCCATGTGGGCCAGAGAGACGCTGTGCCCCATGTGGGCCAGAGAGACGCTGTGCCCCATGTGGGCCAGAGAGACGCTGTGCCCCATGTGGGCCAGAGAGACGCTGTGCCCCATGTGGGCCAGAGAGACGCTGTGCCCCATGTGGGCCAGAGAGACGTGCCCCATGTGCCCGCTGTGCCCCATGTGGGCCAGAGAGACGCTGTGCCCCACGCTGTGCCCCATGTGGGCCGGAGAGACGCTGTGCCCCATGTGGGCCGGAGAGACGCTGTGCCCCATGTGGGCCAGAGAGACGCTGTGCCCCATGTGGGCCAGAGAGACGCTGTGCCCCATGTGGGCCAGAGAGACGCTGTGCCCCATGTGGGCCAGAGAGACGCTGTGCCCCATGTGGGCCGGAGAGACGCTGTGCCCCATGTGGGCCGGAGAGACGCTGTGCCCCATGTGGGCCAGAGAGACGCTGTGCCCCATGTGGGCCAGAGAGACGCTGTGCCCCATGTGGGCCAGAGAGACGCTGTGCCCCATGTGGGCCGGAGAGACGCTGTGCCCCATGTGGGCCAGAGAGACGCTGTGCCCCATGTGGGCCGGAGAGACGCTGTGCCCCATGTGGGCCGGAGAGACGCTGTGCCCCATGTGGGCCGGAGAGACGCTGTGCCCCATGTGGGCCGGAGAGACGCTGTGCCCCATGTGGGCCAGAGAGACGCTGTGCCCCATGTGGGCCAGAGAGACGCTGTGCCCCATGTGGGCCGGAGAGACGCTGTGCCCCATGTGGGCCGGAGAGACGCTGTGCCCCATGTGGGCCGGAGAGACGCTGTGCCCCATGTGGGCCGGAGAGACGCTGTGCCCCATGTGGGCCGGAGAGACGCTGTGCCCCATGTGGGCCGGAGAGACGCTGTGCCCCATGTGGGCCGGAGAGACGCTGTGCCCCATGTGGGCCGGAGAGACGCTGTGCCCCATGTGGGCCGGAGAGACGCTGTGCCCCATGTGGGCCGGAGAGACGCTGTGCCCCATGTGGGCCGGAGAGACGCTGTGCCCCATGTGGGCCGGAGAGACGCTGTGCCCCATGTGGGCCGGAGAGACGCTGTGCCCCATGTGGGCCGGAGAGACGCTGTGCCCCATGTGGGCCGGAGAGACGCTGTGCCCCATGTGGGCCGGAGAGACGCTGTGCCCCATGTGGGCCGGAGAGACGCTGTGCCCCATGTGGGCCGGAGAGACGCTGTGCCCCATGTGGGCCGGAGAGACGCTGTGCCCCATGTGGGCCGGAGAGACGCTGTGCCCCATGTGGGCCGGAGAGACGCTGTGCCCCATGTGGGCCGGAGAGACGCTGTGCCCCATGTGGGCCAGAGAGACGCTGTGCCCCATGTGGGCCAGAGAGACGCTGTGCCCCATGTGGGCCAGAGAGACGCTGTGCCCCATGTGGGCCAGAGAGACGCTGTGCCCCATGTGGGCCAGAGAGACGCTGTGCCCCATGTGGCCAGAGAGACGCTGTGCCCCATGTGGGCCAGAGAGACGCTGTGCCCCATGTGGGCCAGAGAGACGCTGTGCCCCATGTGGGCCAGAGAGACGCTGTGCCCCATGTGGGCCGGAGAGACGCTGTGCCCCATGTGGGCCGGAGAGACGCTGTGCCCCATGTGGGCCGGAGAGACGCTGTGCCCCATGTGGGCCGGAGAGACGCTGTGCCCCATGTGGGCCGGAGAGACGCTGTGCCCCATGTGGGCCGGAGAGACGCTGTGCCCCATGTGGGCCGGAGAGACGCTGTGCCCCATGTGGGCCGGAGAGACGCTGTGCCCCATGTGGGCCGGAGAGACGCTGTGCCCCATGTGGGCCGGAGAGACGCTGTGCCCCATGTGGGCCGGAGAGACGCTGTGCCCCATGTGGGCCGGAGAGACGCTGTGCCCCATGTGGGCCGGAGAGACGCTGTGCCCCATGTGGGCCGGAGAGACGCTGTGCCCCATGTGGGCCGGAGAGACGCTGTGCCCCATGTGGGCCGGAGAGACGCTGTGCCCCATGTGGGCCGGAGAGACGCTGTGCCCCATGTGGGCCGGAGAGACGCTGTGCCCCATGTGGGCCAGAGAGACGCTGTGCCCCATGTGGGCCAGAGAGACGCTGTGCCCCATGTGGGCCGGAGAGACGCTGTGCCCCATGTGGGCCGGAGAGACGCTGTGCCCCATGTGGGCCGGAGAGACGCTGTGCCCCATGTGGGCCGGAGAGACGCTGTGCCCCATGTGGGCCGGTGCCCCATGTGGGCCGGACGCTGTGCCCCATGTGGGCCGGAGAGACGCTGTGCCCCATGTGGGCCGGAGAGACGCTGTGCCCCATGTGGGCCGGAGAGACGCTGTGCCCCATGTGGGCCGGAGAGACGCTGTGCCCCATGTGGGCCGGAGAGACGCTGTGCCCCATGTGGGCCGGAGAGACGCTGTGCCCCATGTGGGCCGGAGAGACGCTGTGCCCCATGTGGGCCAGAGAGACGCTGTGCCCCATGTGGGCCAGAGAGACGCTGTGCCCCATGTGGGCCAGAGAGACGCTGTGCCCCATGTGGGCCAGAGAGACGCTGTGCCCCATGTGGGCCAGAGAGACGCTGTGCCCCATGTGGGCCAGAGAGACGCTGTGCCCCATGTGGGCCAGAGAGACGCTGTGCCCCATGTGGGCCAGAGAGACGCTGTGCCCCATGTGGGCCAGAGAGACGCTGTGCCCCATGTGGGCCGGAGAGACGCTGTGCCCCATGTGGGCCGGAGAGACGCTGTGCCCCATGTGGGCCGGAGAGACGCTGTGCCCCATGTGGGCCAGAGAGACGCTGTGCCCCATGTGGGCCAGAGAGACGCTGTGCCCCATGTGGGCCAGAGAGACGCTGTGCCCCATGTGGGCCGGAGAGACGCTGTGCCCCATGTGGGCCGGAGAGACGCTGTGCCCCATGTGGGCCAGAGAGACGCTGTGCCCCATGTGGGCCAGAGAGACGCTGTGCCCCATGTGGGCCAGAGAGACGCTGTGCCCCATGTGGGCCAGAGAGACGCTGTGCCCCATGTGGGCCAGAGAGACGCTGTGCCCCATGTGGGCCAGAGAGACGCTGTGCCCCATGTGGGCCGGAGAGACGCTGTGCCCCATGTGGGCCGGAGAGACGCTGTGCCCCATGTGGGCCGGAGAGACGCTGTGCCCCATGTGGGCCAGAGAGACGCTGTGCCCCATGTGGGCCAGAGAGACGCTGTGCCCCATGTGGGCCAGAGAGACGCTGTGCCCCATGTGGGCCGGAGAGACGCTGTGCCCCATGTGGGCCAGAGAGACGCTGTGCCCCATGTGGGCCGGAGAGACGCTGTGCCCCATGTGGGCCGGAGAGACGCTGTGCCCCATGTGGGCCGGAGAGACGCTGTGCCCCATGTGGGCCGGAGAGACGCTGTGCCCCATGTGGGCCAGAGAGACGCTGTGCCCCATGTGGGCCAGAGAGACGCTGTACCCCATGTGGGCCAGAGAGACGCTGTGCCCCATGTGGGCCAGAGAGACGCTGTGCCCCATGTGGGCCAGAGAGACGCTGTGCCCCATGTGGGCCGGAGAGACGCTGTGCCCCATGTGGGCCAGAGAGACGCTGTGCCCCATGTGGGCCAGAGAGACGCTGTGCCCCATGTGGGCCAGAGAGACGCTGTGCCCCATGTGGGCCAGAGAGACGCTGTGCCCCATGTGGGCCGGAGAGACGCTGTGCCCCATGTGGGCCAGAGAGACGCTGTGCCCCATGTGGGCCAGAGAGACGCTGTGCCCCATGTGGGCCGGAGAGACGCTGTGCCCCATGTGGGCCGGAGAGACGCTGTGCCCCATGTGGGCCAGAGAGACGCTGTGCCCCATGTGGGCCAGAGAGACGCTGTGCCCCATGTGGGCCGGAGAGACGCTGTACCCTTTTTGTTGAAATTACATTTTTTACATGTTTTGTTTTAAAAAGCAGACACTCTTATCCAGAATCACAGTTAGTGCATTCATCTCAAGATAGCTAGGTGATACAACTACATATCACAGTCGTAGTACATTGTTTTTCAAGTTATCAGCAAACTCCATAACTCAGTGGGAGTTGGGTTATGCAACAAACACAGGATAAATATAAATATATGTTTTAAGTGCCTTGCTCAAAGGGCACATCAAAGGATTTTTCACCTTGTAGACCCGGGGATTCAAACTAGCAACCTTTCGGTTACTTGCCCAACACTCTAACCGCTAGCTGCCCGCCCCCCCCCCAGCTTAAGGAATTAACCTGAATAACTAAAACATGGAAGACACTCCGTTATACATGAATTCTGCAGAGACAGGAATCAGAGTTGTGTTTATAATATACAGACGTAGGTCTATGGGGTGTGTGTGTCTTAACTGGGAGCTTTGATTGCGGCTGCATTAATTTAAGTAGGCATCTCTCTCTCTTTCTCTCGCTCTGTGTGTGTTTGTGTGTGTGTGTGTGTGTGTGTGTGTGTGTGTGTTTGTGTGTGTGTGTGTGTGTGTGTGTGTCTGTGTGTGTGTGTGTGTGTGTGTGTGTGTGTGTGTGTGTGTGTGTGTGTGTACGTGTGTGTGTGTGCGTGTGCGTGTGTTTGCGTTTGTGTTGCTGGGGGTCTTGGGAAGGCTGCATAGCGTTGAGATGATACTGATAAACTGAAATGAAAACAGCTGAAAACGTCCAAACAAGGCCACAGTCAAACACCGTCTCATAGTCAGTATTTTCCCTCTGTCCCTGAACCAATATGTAGTATATTATTAGTCATTTCCAACAGTAAATCTTCTCTAGATTGATGCGTGATGCTGAGAATACACAGGCCTCTCACTTTCTCTGTTATGCGTTATACCCGTTTTGGGTATTATTCTTGTGGTATAGTTCACATGGATCCCATGTCCTTTAATAGTCTGTGTTTTGTGATTAGAAGACATTGTGGTCGGTTTGTGTTTAGAGAATGTCTCCACAGGGTCAACATTTCCTATGAAAGGGTTACTGTGACATTATTTATTGCTTGTGTTTTTAGCATGAGCTGGTCTATCCGAGCTGGTCTGTCCGAGCTGATCTAACCAGCTGATCTAACAAGCTGATCTAACCAGCTGATCTAACTGAATTGATCTAACCAGCTGATCTAACTGAATTGATCTAACCAGCTGATCTAACTGAATTGATCTAACCAGCTGATCTAACTGAATTGATCTAACCAGCTGATCTAACTGAATTGATCTAACCAGCTGATCTAACCAGCTGATCTAACTGAATTGATCTAACCAGCTGATCTAACCAGCTGATCTAACAAGCTGATCTAACCAGCTGATCTAACTGAATTGATCTAACCAGCTGATCTAACTGAATTGATCTAACCAGCTGATCTAACTGAATTGATCTAACCAGCTGATCTAACCAGCTGATCTAACTGAATTGATCTAACCAGCTGATCTAACCAGCTGATCTAACTGAATTGATCTAACCAGCTGATCTAACTGAATTGATCTAACCAGCTGATCTAACTGAATTGATCTAACCAGCTGATCTAACCAGCTGATCTAACCAGCTGATCTAACCAGCTGATCTAACAAGCTGATCTAACCAGCTGATCTAACTGAATTGATCTAACCAGCTGATCTAACTGAATTGATCTAACCAGCTGATCTAACTGAATTGATCTAACCAGCTGATCTAACCAGCTGATCTAACTGAATTGATCTAACCAGCTGATCTAACAAGCTGATCTAACAAGCTAATCTAACCAGCTGATCTAACAAGCTGGTCTAACCAGCTGATCTAACAAGCGTGTGTGTGTGTGTGTTAGTGTGTGTGTGTGTGTGAGAGCGAGAGAGAGAGATGGAATGCGTGCATACAACCATGTACAACCATGTTGAAGAACCAGCGCTGAAACATTCACGAGAGAGCTTATTCTCATTGTCTTTAAAAGCTGAACGCAGACAGAACAGAGAACAGTTCTCTTCCTTCATGTTCCTATCCTCCTTCTCCTTTACCCCTCAACACACTCATGACATGGACATGAAAGGCCTCTCTAATGAAGACAAACACACACACACACGCACACGCACGACAGGTCGACACAGAAGGCCTCTCTGACTGAGCATAAGTTTAGTCTGTAAATGGAAACTGCCTGGCAACATTAGGTCCTCTGTGTGGGTCTGGAGCAACATGCAAACGGACAAAATAGAAGGAACTACACACACCCACACAAAACAGACGTATGCACACATGCACACAAACATGCACACACACACACACACACACACACACACACACACACACACACACACACACACACACACACACACACACACACACACACACACACACACACACACACATATACACTGGATGAAAAACAAATGTCAAAGTCTTGATGTGGTGTTTGTTTGTTACCAGGACTTCTTCCTGCTTCATCCCAACAGTCTCTGGTTCTTCCCAACAGTCTCTGGTTCTTCCCAACAGACTCTGGTTCGTCCCAACAGACTCTGGTTCTTCCTAACAGACTCTGGTTCGTCCCAACAGACTCTGGTTCTTCCCAACAGACTCTGGTTCGTCCCAACAGACTCTGGTTCTTCCTAACAGACTCTGGTTCTTCCCAACAGACTCTGGTTCTTCCCAACAGACTCTGGTTCTTCCCAACAGACTCTGGTTCTTCCCAACAGACTCTGGTTCTTCCTAACAGACTCTGCTTCATCCCAACAGACTCTGGTTCTTCCTAACAGACTCTGGTTCTTCCCAACATACTCTGCTTCTTCCCAACAGACTCTGGTTCTTCCTAACAGACTCTGGTTCTTCCCAACATACTCTGCTTCTTCCCAACAGACTCTGGTTTTTCCCAACCATTTCGTATCGCAGATGCTGATTTAAACTGCTCTTACCTTTGACGTTCAACAGAGTGTATGTACAATGCGTGTGTCTGACCATAAATCCTGTAGGTGAGCACTGTGATGCTCCACCTGACTGTAGCTCTCTGAGTGTTTTGACATTACAGCACCCTGCCTCAGCCTGCACATTCTGCCTCACCCTGCCTCAGCCTGCACATTCTACCTCACCATGCCTCAGCATGCACATTCTGCCTCACCCTGCCTCAGCCTGCACATTCTGCCTCACCCTGCCTCAGCCTGCACATTCTGCCTCACCTGCCTCAGCCTGCACATTCTGCCTCACCCTGCCTCAGCCTGCACATTCTGCCTCACCCTGCCTCAGTCTGCACATTGTGCCTCACCCTGCCTCAGCCTGCACATTCTGCCTCACCCTGCCTCAGCCTGCACATTCTGCCTCACCCTGCCTCAGTCTGCACATTGTGCCTCACCCTGCCTCAGTCTGCACATTCTGCCCCATGCTGCCTTAGTCTGCACATTCTGCCTCACCCTGCCTCAGTCTGCACATTCTGCCTCAGCCTGCACATTCTGCCTCACCTTGCCTCGGTCTGCACATTCTGCCTCACCCTGCCTCAGTCTGCACATTCTGCCTCACCCTGCATCAGTCTGCACATTCTGCCTCACCCTGCATCAGTCTGCACATTCTGCCTCAGTCTGCACCTTCTGCCTCACCCTGCCTCACCCTGCCTCATTCTGCCTCATTCTGCCTTACCCTGCCTCAGTCTGCACCTTCTGCCTCACCCTGCCTCAGTCTGCACATTCTGCCTCACCCTGCCTCATTCTGCCTCACCCTGCCTCATTCTGCCTCATTCTGCCTCACCCTGCCTCAGCCTGCACCTTCTGCCTCACCCTGCCTCAGTCTGCACCTTCTGCCTCACCCTGACTCATTCTGCCTCATTCTGCCTCACCCAGCCCCAACCTGCCTCATTCTGCCTCATTCTGCCTCACCCTGCCTCATTCTGCCTCACCCTGCCTCATTCTGCCTCACCCTGCCTCACCCTGCCTCACCCAGCCTCATTCTGCCTCACCCTGCCTCACCCTGCCTCACCCAGCCTCAGTCTGCAGGCTCTGCACTTCACTTCCTAAGTGGTTAGAGGAGACTGGAGAGTGAGTCATAATATACACACACACACACACACACACACACACACACACACACACACACACACTAAAGCCTCCAAGTAAGCCTAATGGGCCTCCTCTAACATTCACACAACCTCAGACAACCTTAAAGGACAAGTTTAACCCCCCCCCCCCCCCCCCCCCCCACAAATGTGATATATTTTTCTTTAGACACAGTTCTTTAACAAAAAAAAGGTACTTTATGTCCGTTTTCCTCTCACTCAACCCCCCCCCCCCCCCCCCCCACTCACCAGTTGTCACAAACAACCCTTCTCCCCCCCCACTCACCCGTTGTCACAAACAACCCTTCTCCCCCCCCACTCACCAGTTGTCACAAACAACCCTCCCCCCCCCCACTCACCCGTTGTCACAAACAACCCCCCCCCCCACACACTCACCCGTTGTCACAAACAACCCTTCCCCCCCCCACTCACCCGTTGTCACAAACACCCCCCCCCCCCCCCCCCCACTCACCAGTTGTCACAAACAACCCCCCCCCCCACACACACTCACCCGTTGTCACAAACAACCCTTCCCGAAAATATGACGTTAAATGAACCTCCTTTGATAGGATAGGAAAGAATAATTGTTATGTGGTCTGTGATTTCTCATAAGTTCCTGCCCTTTGCTTCTCTAAATGTTCTGAGGCATACAATAAACTCTGATTGAACTCTACAAGCAACCCCCCAACCCCCTCCCAAACACACACACACACACACACACACACACACACACACACACACAGACACACACACACATGCACACACACAGACAGATGTGCACACACACACATGCACACACACACAGACACAGATGTGCACACACAACATACACACATTCAGACACAGACGTACACACACACACATACACACACACACACACACACACACATTGAGACACAGACGTGCACACACTCCCCGCACCGCCCCCCCCCCCTCTCTCAGCCGCAGTTTACCCCAGCAGACTGGCAGCTCTCTCTCTCAGCCGCAGTTTACCCCCTACCTACTTCCAGTAATCTACAGTACCTCATCCAGTAATCTACCTACATCCAGTAATCTACCTACATCCAGTAATCTACCTACTTCCAGTAACCTACCTACTTCCAGTAATCTACCTACTTCCAGTAATATACCTACTTCCAGTAATCTACCTCATCCAGTAATCTACCTACATCCAGTAATATACCTACTCCGATATCAACCTAGGTCCAGTAATCTACCTTCTCCGTCCAGCTACATTCAGTCATCTAGCTACTCCGTCTAGCTACTTCCAGTAATCTACCTACTCCGTCTACCTTCTTCCAGTAATCTAGCTACTCTGTCTACCTTCTTCCAGTAATCTAGCTACTCCGTCCCGCTACATTCAGTAATCTAGCTACTCCGTCTACCTTCTTCCAGTAATCAACCTAATACCTACACTAGCTCCAGATGTGGAGAAGATAACAACAGCAGTGCTGTGCAGAGTGTGTGCGTGTGTCTATGTGCCTGTGTGTGTGTTTAGTGCAGCGGGAGAAAGGTATTCAACTGAATGGAAGTAGGAGGGCCTCCCTATCCAGAACCACATCCAGATTGGTTGCACTGATAAGGAGCATATAGCTTTAAAGCTTCAAAGTTGGCGTTATTTCTGCTTAAATTAGTCCGTTACTGAATGCTGACACGATGGAAAATGAAGGAGGAAAAACCGTGATGGTAATATCACAATTAAGATCCTACAGATTTGAGGGTAAGGGTGAAGCACGGAATGTATTAGACAATAGAGACCCTTCTGTTCTTTCCCTGCCTTTCCCCTCATCCATCCTCCATTATAGTTATTAAAGTCACTAGTTCCACAGACGTTTTTTTTTAAACTTTACACAACTTTTCGGGTTAAAGTGTTACCTGACTTAAAATGTTTAGTTGCCCCAAACTTAGCCTCCAACTTGTGAAAACTTAGGCAACAAGTCAGTCAACGTAAAATGATGTGTTTGCTCATCTTGTCTCATACAGTACCAGTCAAAAGTTTGGACACACCTACTCATTCAATGTTTTTTTTTATTTTTGTTTTACTATTTTCTACGTTGTAGAATAATAGTGAAGACATCAAAACTATGCAATAACACCGATTTAGGTAAGTCAGTTAAGAACAAATTCTTATTTACAATGACGGCCTAGGAACAGTGGATTAACTGCCTTGTTCAGGGGTAGAACGACAGATTTGTACCTTGTCAGCTCAGGGATTCAGTCTAGCAACCTTTCGGTTACTGGCCCAAGGCTCTAACTACTAGGCTACCTGCCGCTACATATGGAATCATGTAGAAACCAGTGTTCAACAAATGTTCAACAAATCAAAATATATTTATATTTGAGATTCTTGAAAGTAGCCACCCGTTGCCTTGATGACAGCTAATCACACTCTTGGCATTCTCTCAACCAGCTTCATGAGGTAGTCACCTGGAATGTGTTTCAATTCACAAGTGTGCCTTGTTAAATGTTAATTTGTGGAATTTCTTTCCTTCTTAATGTGTTTGAGCCAATCAGTTGTGTTGTGACAAGGTAGGGGTGGTATACAGAAGATAGCCCTATTTGGTAAAATACGAAGTCCATATTATGGCAAAAACAGCTCAAATAAGAAAAGAAAAATGACAATCCATCGTTACTTCCAGACATGAAGCTCAGTCAATCCGGGAACATTTCAAGAACTTTTATATTTTCCTCAAGTGCAATCGCAAAAACCATCAAGCGCTATGATGAAATTGGCTCTCCTGAGGACCGCCACAGAAAAGGAAGACCCAGAGTTACCTCTGCTGCAGAGGATAAGTTCATTAGAGTTAACTGCACCTCAGATTTCAGCCCAAATAAATGCTTCACAGAGTTGAAGTAACAGACACAACATCAACTGTTCAGAGGAGACTGTGTGAATCAGGCCTTCATGGTCGCATTCCTGCAAAGAAACCACTACTAAAGGACACCAATAAGAAGAAGAGACTTGCTTGAGGCAAGAAACATGAGCAATGGACATTAGACCAGTGGAAATCTGTGCTTTGGTCTGATGAGTCCAAATTTGAGATTTTTGGTTCGCCGTGAGACAATTAAAAGTTTTTAAATTCAGGTAACACTTTGATCAAAAAGTTCAGTAAATTAACAAGTCTGTGGAACCAGTTACTTAATAATAATTTGTTGAAACAACTAGATTTTTTTTTTTTTTACAGTGATACCTCCATTTCCCGTCCTGCTCTTCCTCCATCTCACCCCTAACTCTTGTAGGTCCTGGGAAACCAAAACAGTTTCGTAATTGAATGGTGCTTCAATGAACTGTATGTCAGAGACTAATGATGCTCTTTAGACTGATACTGTTCCATAGAAGGTTCCTTAAGGTCCAACTACACACAGTACAAAAACTCAGTTCGCTACAGGAGAGTATTTAGTCTCCTATCTAATGTTACCATGGCTCGTCCTACTGCTGCTTGCTAATAGGCAGGTGTGTGTGTGTGTGTGTGTGTGTGTGTGGTCAGATGATTGTCTAGTCCTGTTTAGCTCACAAGTGGCTAGACCTCAGTGCCGTGCGGTGCAGGTCCAGCAGACAGCGCATCAGTGCGACAAGTGTGTGTGTGTGTGTGTGTGTGTTAAATTACTGACTGACTGATTAGAACCAAACAGATTACTGACTGTCTGACTTGAACCAAACAGACCCAAACAAACTACTGACTGACTAGAACCAAACAGACCAAAACAAACTACTGACTGACTAGAACCAAACAGACCAAAACAAACTACTGACTGGCTAGAACCAAACAAACTACTGACAGACTGACTGACTAGAACCAAACAAATTACTGACTGTGTCACGGCCGTTAAAAGAACTGGACCAAGGTGCAGCGTCGTGAGCGTACATTTTCTCTTTTATTGCTGGATGCTCCGGACTGGAGACGGTCGTTGCTGGAGGCTCCGGACTGGAGACGGTCGTCGCTGGAGGCTCTGGACTGGAGACGGTCGTCGCTGGAGGCTCCGGACTGGAGGCTGTCGTTGTAGGCTCCGGATTGGAGGCTGTCGTTGGAGGCTTCGTGCCATGGATAATCACTGGAGGCTTCGTGCCCTGGATCATCACTGGAGGTTTCGTGCCCTGAATCATCACTGGAGGCTTCTTGTCCTGGATCATCACTGGAGGCTTCTTGTCCTGGATCATCACTGGAGGCTTCGTGCCATGGATCATCATTGGAGGCTTTGTGCCATGGATCATCAATGGAGGCTTCCTGCCATGACTACTCACTGGAGGCTTCGTGCCATGGATCATCACTGGAGGCTTTGTGCCCTTGATCATCACTGAAGGTTTCGTGCCCTGAATCATCACTGGAGGCTTCTTGTCCTGAATCATCACTGGAGGCTTCTTGTCCTGGATCATCACTGGAGGCTTCGTGCCATGGATCATCATTGGATGCTTCGTGCCATGGATCATCACTGGAGGCTTCATGCCATGGATCATCAGTGGAGGCTTCATGCCATGGATCATCACTGGAGGCTTCTTGCCATGGATCATCACTGGAGGCTTCTTGCCATGGATCATCACTGGAAGCTTTGTGCAATGTATCATCACTGGAGGGAGGAGACGTATGGGCAGTCTGGTACGTGGAGCTGCGAAAGGGCTCACCAGGCTGGGGAGACATACAGGAGAGTTAGTTCTAGGCGCAGGCACAGGACTCACCAGGCTGGAGAGACATACAGGAGGCCCTGTCCTTGGCAGAGGCACCGGATACACTGGGCCGTGGAGGCGCACTGGCGGTCTCGAGCTAGGAGCCTGCACAACCCGTCCTGGCTGGATGGTTATTTTGGCCCGGCACGTGTGGGGCACAGGCACAGGACGCACTGGGCTGTGCAGATGCACTGGAGACACAGTGCGCAGAGCCGGCGCAGGATATCCTGGGCCGTAGAGACATACTGGAGGTCTGGAGAGCAGGGCTGGCACCATTCGTCCTGGCTGGATGCTCACCCTATCCCGGCAGATGCGGGGAGCTGGGATGTATCGCACCGGGCTAAGAACGCGTACTGGAGACACCGTGCGCACCACCGCATAACATGGTGCCCGCCACGGTAAGCACGGGGAGTTGGCTCAGGTCTCCA